>NW_027452384.1:65272-137591 GCF_964194025.1 Convolutriloba macropyga | reverse complement strand
CTACTACTACTACTACTACTACTACTACTACTACTACTACTACTACTACTCTACTACTACTACTACTACTACTACTACTACTACTAAACTACTACTACTACTACTACTACTACTACTACTACTACTACTACTACTACTACTACTACTACTACTACTACTACTACTACTACTACTATACTACTACTACTACTACTACTACTACTACTACTACTACTACTACTACTACTACTACTACTACTACTACTACTACTACTACTACTACTACTACTACTACTACTACTACTCTACTACTACTACTACTTACTACTACTACTACTACTACTACTACTACTTACTACTACTACTATACTACTACTACTACTACTACTACTACTACTACTACTACTACTACTACTACTACTACTACTACTACTACTACTACTACTACTACTACTACTACTACTACTACTACTACTACTACTACTACTACTACTACTACTACTACTACTACTACTACTACTACTACTACTACTACTACTACTACTACTACTACTACTACTACTACTACTACTACTACTACTACTACTACTACTACTACTACTACTACTACTACTACTACTACTACTACTACTACTACTACTACTACTACTACTACTACTACTACTACTACTACTACTACTACTACTACTACTACTACTACTACTACTACTACTACTACTACTACTACTACTACTACTACTACTACTACTGCTAGCAAGTCGTATAGAAAAATACATTGAATTTAATACGAAAAAAGGCCTTAAAAATCGAGTTTTAAATTTCATGTGGAAGTTTGTAAACGAGCGATTCGACGAAAATAACATCTGTAGCTGGCATCTATGCTGTGACTGTCAGATCTGCAGAAATGATAGGACAATTTTCTAAGACGACGACTGGGACGAAAATCCCCTCAGTGAAAACTGTGAATCCCCAACAACAACAACTGTAACTACGATTCAATTTCTCTTTAGTTGATAGAAGACATTACTATATTAGTTTCAGAGGAGCGATGGAATTTGGTAACGATTTCACTGATATATTAGGGATAGAAGCGGCCAAAGCGCCGACCAATACGCATCTTGAAAGTATTTTAAATGAAGAAAGGAGGAAGAAACCGAAAAAAGTGAGCAAGCTTCCTGCTCCGAGCCAATTCAAGAAGCCAGATGGAATGGCCAGAGAGCTATTCAATTTGTTACGTGACGGGTCGAGTGGTTCATTACAACACAGTTATAATCAAAGTGGCTCACCGTTGGACAGGTCGCCTTTAGTTCAAACTGATAGTAAGCTGGGGTATAAGGTAACGAAAGCTAAAATGAGTAAATTTCACCCTCGTGCTTGGAAGTTAACTCCTTTCACTATTCCTATGAGAGATGATGGTATCGTGTTCTTTCACTGGAAGCGTGAATGCGACGCAACTAGCGAGTATCAATTTGCGCGTTTCAACAAGCACGTGAATAATCCTTCGTACAGTTCAGTTGAGTATAATCAATATTTAACTGACCCCAATTGGAGCGAGGAGGAAACAGCCCATTTAATAGACCTTTGTAATCAATTTGATACGCGGTTTATTGTAATACAAGATAGATATGACACGGAGAGGTTTAAACATCGATCAATTGAAGATTTGAAGGAGAGATACTATCACATTGTGTCAACGCTTCAACATGTCAGAGCTGGCAATGTTGGTGAAGCACCTAAGCTATACGATGCGACCCACGAAAGACGGCGTAAAGAGCAACTAGAAAAGTTGTGGAATCGAACTCCAGAAGAAGTAAAAGAAGAAGAAAGATTAGTTGAAGCTCTTAAGAGAATTGAAACAAGAAAGCGTGAGCGAGAAAAGAAGGCTCAAGATTTGCAGAAAATTATAAATGCGGTTGATGTTAGACCAAAGGCTCAGACAAATCAAGCAAACAAGAATAAATCTATTAACAAAGAAGCACAGAAAAGACCACAGCAGGTGCCAGCTACTAGTGTTCCGAAAAGTGTATCTGAAATATCTTCAGGAATTAAGTGGCCTGAAGCAAAATCAACAGGAGCTTCCACTCGAAGTCATTATATGAAACTTCCTGCCAATTTGGGCAACAAAAAGTCAAAAGCCATCGAGCAACTTCTCATCGAATATGGTTTGGATGTTTGGCCCAAAGCTGCCTGTGAAGAAATTGTTACTGAATTTAATGAACTAAGAAATGAATTGGCAATTTTGTACGAGTTAAAACAGGTTGATGAAGCTATTGATTTCGAGCTGCAAACATTATCCCATCGTCTCAATTCCTTCAAGAAGTAATCATTGCGTAGACTGTTCCAGGAAACTTATAGATGTGTCTTGCAGGAACTGGTTAAGTGGATGTATTGCGATTTGTGTATTTATATCTGAATGCGAACTCTATCTTCACGAGAAGATCTCAATAGGGCCGAGGCCCACATAAAGACTATTTCAAACTTAAATTCTTTCAACAATGAAATGTCAATGGCAGATTGATGTATTAAATTGATGAGTATGGAACGTCAAATTGTTTAGTAGATAATTTAGACTGTCGATTATAATTTCTCAGCTGTTAGAAGCTTAAAATTTAAGCTTGCAGGCATAGTCAAGGAAATATAAAATGCAACTTCATCAACATTTTTGATAAAAACGGAATAGACTTCGCCGTATTGCATTGCACACGTCGATTTTTTTGTTTGCCAGTTTTGAGCCAGTCCCGAACCCCACCAATACGCCGTTCCCCCACTACGAAATGTTTCCCAGCAATTCACTGATAATATTACATTGACAGGTGAATTTAGCTTCTGATTCTCGTTTACAAACTCAAAACAGTACCCTAAAGATCGAAGCCTTTCATCACCATTGACAAAAAATTGCTGTCGTCAATGATGCAATGATGAGGAAATAGGCTTCGATATTTAGGTTTGTATTTTGGGTTTGTAAACGAGAATCAGAAGCTAAAATCAGCTGTCAAATTATTTAGTTCATTTATAATTTTGATAGAGGTCAATTAAATGAAGCCCCTCCCCTAAAAGGGTAGTCGGTCACCTCGGATGGCAGCAAGTTAATTACTATGTATATTTATAAATTCTGACAGGAGTAAAAAATTAAAGCATCAGAAGCAAAAGATAGACATAATGACAAGCATCGGAATTATAATCAAATGAGATATGGTAAACAGCAATCAAAATATAATGTGTAATGATTTTAAATGTGTAGTTCATTTATAATAGTGTTTTGAAATGATGCAATATGCTGTCAGTTGCTGATCTGACTTTTGCGATACCCAACACGGATTTATACCATAGCCGTTACTCAGTAGTGTATATAAATGCTATTCAAACACTAAAATAAATGTTTCGAAATTTGCTTGCCTTAAGGCCTTTTTAAGAAAAACAAATACAAAAAAACAACTTAACTCTGAACTTTTTATAATTCATATTTTCTCAATTTTAGCTCAAAATATCTATTCGGAAAAAGCTACTTTATAGAATAGCACTTTATATATACACAATTTTCTTATCTAATATATATACAATATATTCTATCTAACAGATATATTCTACTAAAAATTATCACATCTCAATTTCCAGGAAGTCCTAAATTAGAAAACACAAAACCAGCTAGATGTGTTACTAACCAATAACCCAAACATTGTCTTTACGAAGACCAGGAACAATGAATTCAATAAGAGTTTTAAATCTGACCACGACGCTTTTATAACTACCCTACAAATTGAGAAAACAACAACGATTGACACGAAACATAAAAAAAACGCATTTAACAAAGTTGACTGGAAAGACCTGAACTCATACATAGAGAAAAACCCATTTAAGCCCTACTGCTACAGCAGCGTAGATCAATTAGTAATTCAATGGTACAAATGGCTAGACAAAGTTCTTAGCGAAAATGTCCCAAAAACAACAACCCACAGATCAAACTTAGCTCCTTGGGTAAGCAAAGATTCGTCCCACCTTATTAAAATAATGTCAACCTTAAAACGTAAAACATCTAAGAAATCCACCTTGGCGAGATTAATAAAACTGAAGAAAATGGAAAAACGATTAAGAAATTCCTTGAATGAGGACCAAGCAGAATTCGAAAGTAAAGTCTTTCAAGGTAGACGTTTTTCGGATCTTCAAAAATATCTCAAGTCAAGTCATAAAAGTAGTAGATACCCGGAAACAATGAAGTACAAGGATGCACAAACTAATGAAGATAAGAAAAAGTGTGCGTTTTTCAGTGAATTCTTTTCTAAAGTTTTCCTTAAAACCAATCAAATCAAGAAAAACTCCTTCGATAAATATCAGCACAATAAAATTGAAATAGACGAGAGCAAGATCAAAGAAATCCTGTCAAAACTTCAAACAAACAAAGCCTGCGGCCCAGACAGGATAGGAAACACGGTACTAAAAAATCTGCCAGCCTTGTCTAAATCCCTTTTTCTGATTTTCAAAACTGCCTTGAACAAAGGCTTCTTTCCATCCTACTGGAAAATCAGTGAAGTTGTACCAATATTTAAGGATGAGAATCGGGCAATGATTGAACAATACCGCCCTATTAGTCTCTTATGGAGCGTCTCAAAAGTATTAGAAAAACTAATTTTCGACGAACTATATGAAATTGTCAAGACAAAGCTAGAAGAATCACAACACGGATTTAGAAGGCATAGATCAGTAGTCACCCAGATGTTGCTTTTCCTAGACCTGTTGTATAATGAATTCGACGAAAAAGACAACGAAATTTTTGTACTTTACCTTGACTTCAAAAAAGCGTTCGATACAGTTCCTCACGATCTTCTGATTAACAAAGTAGAGAACCTGGGTGTAGTGGGAAATTTTTTAAAGATTGTAGCCAGTTACCTATCAAATAGAAAACAATACGTGAAAGTAAATGACTCGGAATCTGAAACTGTACCAGTAACCAGTGGTGTCCCCCAAGGATCTCTCCTAGGTCCCCTACTTTTCATAATATATATAAACGATCTTCCACAACAAACATCAAAATGCTCTGCGTTTGGATACGCAGATGATTTCAAGCTTGTATCAACAAATCCAGCAAATATACAAAGTGACCTGGAAAAAATCGAAAAATGGTGCCATAACAACAAAATGCAACTCAATGAAAGCAAATGTCACATCCTGCCGATTAAAGTAAACGAAAAAAACTGGCACTCCTTTATACTTAACTCTAAAACTCTCAAATAAAAGCGAGCAAAAAGATCTAGGTATAATTATGGCTACTAAGTTATCATGGAAAGCGAATATAAAGAAACGTTGTAGCAAAGCCTGGAAAGCGTTTTATTTCCTAAAACGAAACATATCAAACCTTGCATCGCAACAACAAAATTCAATGCATATGTCGGCTACGTTATACCAGTCATAAGTTATGCCTCACAAGCATGGTTCACGAATAAGACCGAAAGCAAAGACATCGAGAGCATTCAAAGAAAAGCAACGTCGTGGATAATCAGTAACTGGGAAATAAGTTACAAGCAAAGACTGACCACACTGAAGTTGCTGCCTTTGTCATATTACTTCGAATTGCATGATCTATTAATGCTCATCTCACTGCTTAAAGGATCTTACAATATAAAAATACCCATTAAAACAAACAATAATGAAGGGTTGTTAAGCACACGTCAAAACGAGCTAATAACAATTAATAAAACAAGAACAAGGAAGGCCGATGAAAATTTCTGGAAAAGAACCAGTTATTTACTAAATATAATACGAAAAGTAGGGAACGTCGATCTCGATCAAATTGATAAGAAATATTTAACAAAAATATTCTGGAACTACTTCTTCAAAAGTTATTCGGAAGTCAACTTATTTTCCTGGGCTTTCAACTGCAGCTGTGGACATTGTAACCCGGTGCAGAAGCTCAGCTCAGTCGATATATGAAGGGTGCAAACCCATGTGGAAAGACCCACAGAAGCCTAAACTCTCTCTCTCTCTCTAACATAAAATAAAATATAATATTAGCTGAAAGCAAAAATCACACTAAATATTATTTTTTACCAAAATATCAACTAAAAACGCTAAAAAACCAAAATAATATTTTTACTATAATGTTAACCAAATCATTAAAATTAATCAAAGCATTAATATTTACCAAAACTAACATCTTAATTTTAACCAAAATATTAATATTACAAAATATCAATTTTACTATAATATTAACTAAAACATTCATTGGTATATTAGCGCATATATGGTAGTTCAGGGGATGCTACTTTGTAGATAAGTGTAACTTCTTAAAAGAGTAGTTTTTATTATTGAAATACAAATACTTTTATGATTAAATATTGCTTTATTACGACATATGTAAAGTAAAACTTAATACATCATCATTAAAATAAAGTGGTCTACCAAGTTCATCCTTTATGATAAATTCAAAATATTCAATTCTATTTCTTTTAACATTTGTAGATATATTTTTTGTCATATACCTTGGTGGTTCATTTAGATTAAATGTATATAGTATATACACTATCTTTACCATTATCTTTAATAACAGATATAATATTACAGTGCATATTAATTGCGTTAAATCCTAGTAATGAAGCTATTTTTTGTGTTAAATCCTAGTAATGAAGCTATTGAGTGTTCTAAATCCAAATTAACAGATCCACCAGCATCCATTTTACATTTGATTGTGTTTTTATCAGCTTGTTATAACATTACCATCTGTTTGATTTCTAAGTATATTTGCTATATCAGATAACTCATGAAGCAGGCTGTATTATAATTGTCTTTGAAGCATTAATATTAGTTTCTCCTAATTGATTTTGTAACTGTAAGACTGGGTTAATATAAATCAACTGATTATTATTCTTTGTTATATTAAACAGTGAAATTATAAACAGATAATCTAATTAAACCTTATTTTGTTGTATTAAGTTTAGGTTCACTAAAATGAACTCTTTCCGTTGGTCTTATCATTCTAAATTTAAGTCTTATGTTCTTCTTTAGTCTCAATTAAAAGCATTATGTTTTTTTTGCTTGTTACATAAGATAAGGTTATCTGTGATTTTTATATAATTTAAATATTTATTATTACCAATGTATTTATCAATATAATTATTTATTTGGAATTTCCTTTTTGTGCCATAAAAATGGACTTTAAAATAACTACAAATTGTAGTTATAATAAGGATATGCAAAGAGTAAGGTTACAAAATATAAACATATTAATCTAGCTACGATTGATAGTTAATACTAATTTTAACATCATTCTCTGTAGAGAAGAGAACCATTTAAACATGATTCCTATTTTGAGATTGAGTTAATTGTATCAGATAATGCTGGTGGTGTTTTTGGGAATAATGCTAATTTGAGATTTGTTATTAATGATATGATTGGATTGTTTATTTCAGTTAAACTTGAACTTAGTGGGGTTAGTATTGTATATATAGATCATTGTCACACTAATCTATTAATGTAAAAATTACTCAATTCTACTGATGGTGAATATGAAATTGGTTTTTGTTAGATATCACGCTGATAGATAGTCAAGTTAAACGTGATCGTGCTGCTCCTGATAGTCATATGTATATGGTTAAGATGAGTGATCTGTTTGGGTTTGTAAATGATTTAAGATTATTTATGGTTAAAGATTTAAAATATTAAAAAGAAATCAATTATATATAGAGCATTGCATAGAGTGAATGCTGGTGCAGTGGCTAATGATAGTAATATAGAAATAAGAGACATACCTTGGTGTGTACCTTCAATTGATCCTTGTAATAATAATAGAATAATAGTCCAAAAGGTTTTAAAGAATATTGACTTCAGTTATTATGAAAGAGACATTCTATAAACTGTTCCTAATGCTACTAACGTCTTTTTTGACCTTGACATGGAGAGTGGTATGGAATATGGAAAGACCTCAATGTAAAACAGTTGGTTTTGAAAATAATGTTAATGAACCAACTCAAGATGGAAGTTTATTTGAATTGATAAATGTTACTATAAGGTTTGTAGTGAGTTTTATCTCGAAGATGCAATGAATTTTATTTATGGTACTGAAAATTATAATGAGGCTTTTAAAGACCTAGTGAGTTTTAATAAAAATCAGTAACCTATAATTTTCAGTCATATATAAATCGTAGGATATTTAAAGTTGGTTAATAGATTTCGTTTTTCATACTAAATACCAGAATGATCACAAAGGCCCACACCAAATAAAACTTAGGTTTGAATTTAGTGCTGCTGTTTTTGATGTTTTATGTCATGAATTGGTTTTAATTAGAAAGGTTATTAGTGTTAGTAGTGATGGTAATTAAATGGTTGATATAGTTAGTTAATCTAACCAGTTACTTGATTAGCTAATCAAATAGATACATAGAGTATCTAATAAAAATTATAAAAGCTAATACTCTTACAAAACCATAATTCAATAATTCATTTTTGGATTTTAATGTTTTAGCAACGGTTTTTAAAATACCTAAACATATTAAAACCGAAAATATGTGAAGTGATCTTTCAAAAGAATTTACTCTATTATTCATTTCCCACTGTTTTATTTTATTTTCTATTGAGCCTAATTTTCCCCGTCTCGAGCTTAAACTTTCCTCTGACTCATACTATTTTCTCTTTCTAACCTGCCCATTTTTAAGCGGAAAATAACCATCCTTACTATTAACGAAGGGGCTTTGCTCTGGGTTCCCCCGACAACTCCAGCAAAGCTGTGACTTGGTGGATCTGCAAAGCAGTTGGTGAAGCAAAGTTAACCTTTTCATTGATTTATACACACCCCAAGCAATCTTTCATTCCAATTAACCCTTAACTTACCGTTAATATCATTTGTTTATCTTTAGTAAATATAGATCTAGCACTTTCATTAAGACTCATTTAAAGAACTCTACAACAATTGCTTAAAAATGAGCAACTTTTATTGTAAACAAACAAAAGGGTCAATACTTTGGCAACGTAGAAAAACCATTGGAATTTGTTAGAAAATACCAAAAGACAAAATAAGGGAACAAAAATTTTTAGTCGTTTGAAAAAAAACTTTTCGAATAGGTTGCCCTGATCTTGACTTTTCAAAAATGATCGCTAAACTGTTATCAATCCAGGCAACCCCTTGGTTTTCAAATTTATTCAAAAAACCGCCAACTTTTTGACCTGATATAGAAGTTTCTTTCAATAGTCCAACCTGTGTATAGTCCTAATGGACCGGTATTAGAGTTTGAGGTAACTGGCGACCTTAAATGCCTTAGTAAATTGCATTTTTTTAAAAAGTCAAATAGAAAATTGTTCAGTCTTCTAAAGATTATCTCAATCATGACGCGTTGGTGACAAAACTGAAACTGACGCTCCTTTTTTGCAAAATTTTGCATTTACCTTTCTAGTGTTGAGTGTTAGCTAATGGATTGAAAATCTCCAACGCAATTGAAAATATTGCGCTAAAAGTTTTCATACATTTTGAGTTCCTTCATAAAATGTATCCATAAAACTGTTTACTGGCATGTCAAGGCCATTCTTAAGAAGATGATGTAGCATCATTTAAAGCTCTCTAAATTGAAATAAGAAAATACTCAGTCAGAGAGTCAGCCGAATGCTCTTTTTATTGTAGAAAATATATCTTTTCTCACCGGTTTTCTCAAAAAATTCTCACTGTTTCAGCACTCCCTAATTCATTCACAAAGTCTTTTGAGAATTTTGTTATATGTCGTATGATGCAGCAAAAACATTTAGATGAAACTCAAGGATGAGATAGTGCTTAACCATGAAGAAAAATATTGCTTCCTAGCGCGGCTGACTCTCTTTACTTTGAAATTCTGACAAAAGGTTTTTATTTTCAACTATTCTCTATTGTTCGAAGCAAGAGTATGTTTTTCCACGATAGTCAATCCGAAGACCAGCAGTTTGTTTAGATACCGATGAAGACTTTTTGAACAAAAACGTACAAAATACTTTCCACATTCCAAAACGTTAATTAAAACTTACTTATCAAAAAGGTAGTCGGTCACCTTGGATGGCAGCAAGTTAATTACTATGTATATTTATAAATTCTGACAGTAGTAAAAAATTAAAGCATCAGATGCAAAAGATAGACATAATGACAAGCATCGGAATTATAATCAAAATAGATATGGTAAACAGCAATCAAAATATAATGTAATGATTTTAAATATGTGTAGTTCATTTATAATAGTGTTTTGAAATGATGCAATATGCTGTCAGTTGCTGATCTGACTTTTGCGATACCCAAGACGGATTTATACCATAACCGTTACTCAGTAGTGTTTATAAATGCTATTCAAACACTAAAATAAATGTTTTGAAATTTGCTTGCCTTAAGGCCTTTTTAAGAAAAACAAATACAAAAAAAACAACTTAATTCTGGACTTTTTATAATTCAAATTTTCCCAATTTTAGCTCAAAATATCTTCGGAAAAAGCTACTTTGTAGAATAGCACTTTATATATACACAATTTTCTTATCTAATATATATATATATACAATTTATTCTATCTAACATAAAATAAAATAAAATATAATATTAGCTGGAAGCAAAAATCACACTAAATATTATTTTTTACTAAAATATCAACTAAAAACGCTAAAAAACCAAAATAATATTTTTACTATAATGTTAACCAAATCATTAAAATTAATCAAAGCATTAATATTTACCAAAACTAACATCTTAATTTTAACCAAAATATTAATATTACAAAATATCAATTTTACTATAATATTAACTAAAACATTCATTGGTATATTAGCGCATATACGGTAGTTCAGGGGAGGCTACTTTGTAGATAAGTGTAACTTCTTCAAAGAGTAGTTTTTATTATTGAAATACAAATACTTTTATGATTAAATATTGCTTTATTACGACATATGTAAAGTAAAACTTAATACATCACCATTAGAATAAATTGAACTACCAAGTTCATCTTTTATGATAAATTGAAAATATTCAATTCTGTTTCTTTTAACATTTGTAGGTATATTTATTGTCATATACCCTGGTGGTTCATTTAGATTAAATGTATATAGTATATACACTATCTTTACCATTATCTTTAATACCAGATATAATATTACAGTGCATAATAATTGTGTTAATACCCATTGTATCAACTATCTCAAGTGTGCATTTACCTGTTGAATAGTTTTCTTTCTTAAATCCTAGTAATGAAGCTATTGAGTGTTCTACATCCAAATTAACAGATCCACCAGCATCCATTTTACATTTGATTGTGTTTTCATCAGCTTGTTATAACATTACCATCAGTTTGATTTCTAATTAGATTTGCTATATCAGATAACTCATGAAGCAGGCTGTATTATAATTGTCCTTGAAGCATTATTATTAGTTTCTGCTAATAGATTTTGTAACTGTACGACTGGGTTAATATAAATCAACTGATTATTTTTCTTTGTTATATTAAACAGTGAAATTATAAACAGATAATCTAATTAAACCTTACTTTGTTGTATTAAGTTTAGGTTCACTAAAATGAAATCTTTCCGTTGGTCTTATCATTCTAAATTTAAGTCTTATGTTCTTCTTTAGTCTCAATTGAAGCATTATTTTTTTTGCTTGTTACATAAGATAAGGTTATCTGTGATTTTTGTAATTTAAATATTTATTATTCCCAATGTATTTATCATTATAATTATTAATTTATAATTTCCCCTTTGTGCCATAAAAATGGACTTTAAAATAACTACAAATTGTAGTTATAATAATGATATGCAAAGAGTAAGGTTACAAAATATAAACATATTAATCTAGCTACGATTGATAGTTAATACTAATTTTAACATCATTCTCTGTAGAGAAGAGAACCATTTAAACATGATTCCTATTTTGAGATTGAGTTTATTGTATCAGATAATGCTGGTGGTGTTTTTGGGAATAATGCTAATTTGAGATTGGTTATTAATGATATGATTGCATTGTTTATTTCAGTTAAACTTGAACTTAGTGGGGTTAGAGCTATTGTATATATAGATCATTGTCACACTAATCTATTAATGTAAAAGTTACTCAATTCTACTGATGGTGAATATGAAAGTGGTTTTTGTTAGAGATCACGCTGATAGATAGTCAAGTTAAACGTGATAGTGCTGCTCCTGATAGTCATATGTATATGGTTAAGATGAGTGATCTATTTGGGTTTGTAAATGATTTGAAAAGGATTATTTATGGTTAAAGATTTAAAATAATAAAAAGAAATCATAGTTATATATAGAGCTTTGCATAGAGTGAATGCGGGTGCAGTGGCTAATGATGGTAATATAGAAATAAGAGAAATACCATGGTGTGTACCTTCAATTGATCCTTGTAATAATAATAGAATAGTCCAAAAGGTTTCAACAAAGAATGTTGACTTCAGTTATTATGAAAGAAAGACATTCTATAAAATGTTCCTAATGCTACTAACGTCTTTTTTGACCTTGACATGGAGAGTGGTATGGAATATGGAAAGACCTCAATGTAAAATAGTTGGTTTTGAAAATAATGTTAATGAACCAACTCAAGATGGAAGTTTATTTGAATTGATAAATGTTACTGTATGGTTTGTAGTGATTTTTATCTCGAAGATGGAATGATTTTTTTTATGGTACTGAAAATTATAATGAGGCTTTTAAAGACATAGTGAGTTTTAGTAAAAATCAGTAACTTATAATTTTCAGCCATATATAAATCGTAGGATATTTAAAGTTGGTTAATTGATTTCGTTTTTCATACTAAATACCAGAATGATCACAAAGGCCCACATCAAATAAAACTTATGTTTGAATTTAGTGCTGCTGTTTTTGATGTTTTATGTCATGCATTGGTTTTAACTAGAATGGTTATTAGTGTTAGTAGTGATGGTAATTAAATGGTTGATATAGTTAGTTAATCTAACCAGTTACTTGATTAGCTAATCAAATAGATACATAGAATATCTAATAAAAATTATAAAAGCTAATACTCTTACAAAACCATGATTCAATAATTCATTTTTAGACTTTAATGTTTTAGCACCGGTTTTTAAAATAGCTAAACATAATAAAACCGAAAATATATGAAGTGATCTTTCATAACAATTTAATTATTATTCATTTCCCACTGTTTTATTTTATTTTCTATTGAGCCTAAATTTCCCCGTCTCGAGCTTAAACTTTCCTCTGACTCATACTATTTTCTCTTTCTAACCTGCCCATTTTTAAGCGGAAAATAGCCATCCTTACTATCAACGAAGGGGCTTTGCTCTGGGTTCCCCCGACAACCCCAGCAAAGCTGTGACTTGGTGGATCTGCAAAGCAGATGGTGAAGCAAAGTTAACCCTTTCATTGATTTATACACACCCAAAGCAATCTTTCATTCCAATTAACCCTTAACTTACCGTTAATATCATTTGTTTATCTTTAGTAAATATAGATCTAGCACTTTCATTAAGACTCATTTAAAGAACTCTACAACAATTGCTTAAAAATGAGCAACTTTTATTGTAAACAAACAAAAGGGTCAATACTTTGGCAACGTAGAAAAACCATTGGAATTTATTAGAAAATACCAAAAGAAATAAAAAGGAACAAAATTTTTAGTCGTTTGAAAAAAACTTTTAGAATAGGTTGCCCTGATCTTGACTTTTCAAAATGATCGCTAAACTGTTATCAGTCAAAGCAACCCCTTAGTTTTCAAATTTATTCAAAAAACCGCCAACTTTTTGACCTGCAATAGAAGTTTTCTCCAATAGTCCAACCTGTGTATAGTCCTGATGGACCAGTATTAGAGTTTGAGGTAACTGGCGACCTTAGTAATTTGCATTTTTTTAAAAAGTCAAATAGAAAATTGTTCAATCTTCTAAAGCTGATCTCAATCAAGACGCGTTGGTGACAAAACTAAAACTGACGCTCCTTTTTTTTGCAAAAATTTTGCATTTACCTTTCTAGTGTTAGCTAATGGATTGAAAATCTCCAACGCAATTGAAAATATTGCGCTAAAAGTTTTCATACATTTTGAGTTCCTTCATAACATGTATCCATAAAACTCTTTACTGGCATGTCAAGGCCATTCTTAAGAAGGTGATGTAGCATCATTTAAAGCTCTCTAAATTGAAATAAGAAAATCCTCAGTCAGAGAGTCAGCCGAATTGTCTTTTTATTGTAGAAATTATATCATTTCTCAACGTTTTTCTCAAAAATTTCTCACTGCTTCAGCACTCCCTAATTCAATCACAAAGTCTTTTGAGAATTTTGTTATATGTCGAATGATGCAGCAAAAACATTTAGATGAAACTCAAGGATGAGATAGTGCTTAACAATGAAGAAAAATGTTGCTTCCTAGCTCGGCTGACTATCTTTACATTGAAATTCTGACAAAAAGTTTTAATTTTCAACTATTCTCTATTGTTCGAGGCAAGAGTATGTTTTTCCACGATAGTCAATCCGAAGACCAGCAGTTTGTTTAGATACCGATGCAGACTTTTTGAACAAAAACATGCAAAATACTTTCCACTTTCCAAAACGTTACTTTGAAAAGGCATTCCTTTACCGTGAAGGATCACAAGTGACTGATGGCACAAACTCTACAACTGACAAAAAATGCCTTTTTATTGATACGATACCAGATTTAGCCGATTTTGACATTCAACAGGGAATAAGACTTTCAGACTAACTAAGTATTTAAATTGATTAGCACCCAAGTAGCATCTCATGACTTTACACATCTTAAAATTTAAAATTTTCCACATCCAATTAGTTAAAGTTTTCAGCACCACTACCATCGAATGTCAAGTTTTGTGTAGAAAAAGAAGAAGAACATTTTGTTTTATACTCTTTGCGAATGTTAAAAAAACATTCTAGCAAATTAATGGACAAAAATGAGATTTATAATTTGATTTAGATAGGTAAAAACTTAAAACGAATTTGCAGTTGAAAACGCAGCAAAAATCTTCCAACGAAACCAAAGTCAAACAGATTTTTTTTATAGTAAAAGAATAAACTTCTGGAAGTCCTGGCACGCACTGGCTTGACTTACGTAAGAAAGGACCTTGTTTTTGTTTTCTGATCCCATGGGAGGATCCTCTCACAGTGATGTTTATCAGTTTCTGTTACCAACTGAAGCAACAGGTAACTTTTTGTACTTCTATGAAAAACCAACCCAATCGATGGAATTTTTATCAATAACTTCTGCCTGTGGATTGTCCTGATGCACCAATGTTAGATTTCATGGTAAAAGAATTCCAGTTTTAGTTCAACTGTTCTCTATTGTTAGAAGCAAGATCATATTTTTGCACGAGAGCTAATCCGGAGACCAGTAATTTGTCCAAATGCAGATGAAGACGTTTGGAACAACAACGTGCATAATCCTTTCCGCTTTCAAAATAGTGACTTTGAAAAGATATACTTTTACGGTGATGGATTACCGGTGGCTGACAGCACAATATGTACATTTGACAACAAATGCCTTTTACATTTATTCTATACCAGGTTTAGCCGACATTGACATTGGGCAAGGATGAAATCTGCGTGACTTACCCAAAAACTTTATCAGAGTTTTGAATTTGACTAGCACCCAAATAGATTGCCATTGCTTTATACAACCTTATCCTTAAAAGTTTTCCACATCCAGTGAGATTCAGCGTCACTACCACACAACATTGTTTTTTTAAAAAGAACAAGAACATTTTGTTTTACACTCTTCGACGAGTGACAAAGATTAATTTTCTACAAAATTAATGGACAAAAACGACAAGAATAATTTGATTCAGAGATGTAAACCTGAAAACAAATTTCCAGTTGAAAACGCAGCAAGAAATTTACCGACAAAACAAAAATCAAGCAATTTTTTAATAGTAAACGCAAAAACTTTTGGATAGTCCTTGTACGCACTGGCTTTTCTTATGTAAAAAGTGGCCTTGTTTTTGTTTCGTAATTGATCTGAATGGACGATTCTTGTCCTCTCAATAATAGTTATCAGTTTCTGTTCTCATCTGAAGCAACACAAATATTAATTTGTTTGAAAAACCAGCCCTCCCGATGAAAACTTTTGTCAATAACTGTGGACTGTGTATAGCCCTGAGAGAGCAATGTTAGAGTTCGAAGAAATTGATTAACGTAAAAACTTCATTGATTAAGAAAGCCTTAGTCAGGGAGTCAGCTGAAAGAGCTTTTTATGGTAATGTAGCTGTAGGTTTTATCACATGTGATAAAGCTTTTCAGTGTTGCAAAACTTTATATTGCTTTCACAATCTGTATCGCCGTTTTTCATATCATGTCGTATGATACAGAAAAACGTTTTAAGTCTCAAAATTTTGTATCTAGGCTGTACGTAATTAGGATGACACTGAGTGCTTGTTGACACCGAAGTGTTCCCAATGAAAAACTGTTGCCTGCTGGCACTTCTCAACCAGCACGCGCAAGTGGTTACTTTGTAACATCGATAGTCGCACTCAAAGTAAGAACACACATAGTTTTTCAAATTGTTTTGTATAACTTTACCTAATATTAACCTGATCAAGTTTTTTCTTTTTTGCTGGATGTGATTTTGCAGGTGCGTTTTGTGTTAGAGCTTCGTTTTTTCAGCTTCTCTAATATAATTCCAGAACTACAAATTGGGTCAACACAACTCTCACTTCCGTCTTGTAGTCGACTGCCGCTCTTTTGAACAAATTTAAATGTTTGTACAATTTAATGTGAATGTTGATTCAGCCGTTGCCGAACTATATGTCCTTTGACGAAGTAAACGGCATGGTAAGCAACTTGTTTTAAGCTAATGTTTCATTTCAATATAATGTAAACAGATTCAATTTTCTGATGCACAAATTTGAATCAAATCAAGGTTGCCAAACTTCAAATTAAACCAAATTGATCATTAAATAGAGTCTCAATTACTCACACGGCGTATGTGAGACTGTCCGCATTTGTAGAGTTTCATCCATATGTAACACTGGATACAAGCTATCCAGGATCAGATTCATTAAAACTAATAGATAAGCGACCAGTTTTTCCTGTTTATGTGAACAGATTACAGAGTATGAACCACATGTAATTTGCGTACGAAGGTTTGAATTTATCTACGCAACTCTGTTCGGGACACGTTCGCAAATATGTGGCTAATTCAGACCACATCTTTTTTGCAAACAAAGCAGAAGGTTTCTACAAACAAGAGGCAATCCCAAAATCCACTGCCTGTGACCATAAATTAGAGAGTGCCCGAACCATCCGTGTTTTAAATACAAAACAGTATTTTTATACAAAACAGATGTGACTCCACATTTCTGTACAAACCAAAATCCAGTACGATTAATCAGAACCACAGGCAATATTCAAAGTTTGGAGAACCGTAATATGCAACTAGATGTCCTTTTTCTATATCATTTGTAACAAAGGTATACAATCAATGCTCTACTAGTATCGTTATTTGCATAAATGTACCAGTTGCAAATGATAGAGTGAATATTGTCTGAATTGTAAATCACTACAATTTTAAACCAAAATTGTGTGCCAAAACTTTGCATTTTGTAATTGTTTTCAAACACATTTCAAAACAATTTCTGTTAAAAAATCTTTAGGAATCTGCCGATTTTTTAAGAAAACACCTGCTTAAAAAAGGTTTCACGAATTTGTTGTTCTGGTACAGAAGAGAAAGCAAAACAATTTTTGATAATTCACCAGGTTTATTTGATACCAAAGCTGTTTAACAACGCATGTGCTGCCCTTCCGGATAAAACGGAGCCATCTGAATGCATTTTTATCACTTCTCGGGTATATTTACTTCGGAAAACTATATCATAACTGCTTCTCACTGAAGGCCTTTTGCTTGAAGTTGTGAGACTTAAATTTTTCAAAGACGAATGTGGTTTTGCCGAGGTTTGAGAACCAATTTAATAGGCACTTAATAAGCCTACAAAAACAAAGGGGTATAATATACGGTCTCAAATCATCAGCCCATCAGCCTGCTCAACAGAGGTCAGCCACCAACACCACTGGATCCAGTTGAGTGTTCCAACAACACTTGCTGTGGATCTAATCCCAAGTGTTAATAGAACCCCAATTTTCAGATTTTTGAGGATATCGAGCAAATGAACCATATCACCAAAAACTTTTTTAGTACAGATCACTTTGTTATAAACATTTTATTTGATTCACTACTTGACTTTGGAACACCGCTCCGGCTGAAATTTGCTAACCATCTGAATATTTTTTTGTTTAACTTTGTTCACACGTTCGTGTGTGTTTTGTGACTAATTATTTGAGAAATTCACTAAATTACTCTCCTAAATAGGCGTTTTTCCAGCGCAAATGTGATATTTTTATGAGCAATTTTTCTCGTCTAGCAAAATCAAGAAATTTCGTATAGCAAAAAGGGCAAATTCAAACATGCTCGGAAAATTTACATAATACTAAGCCAGATCTTAATCGAAAACTTCTCATTGCTCAAGATTTTTTGTTCAAATGTTATTCGCATTGAAAGTATAGGTTTAGGTTAAATTCAATGCAGAAAAAAATCGCAAAAACCACTCTAAAATAACTTGTGTTTGACTAATTCTCTTTAAGTATTGTATCATCTTGCCAGCACTGTTGTCTGTTATACACTGCGACATTTCAACTTTGAGTTGATATCACAACTTTAGTTGAAATAAGAAAAGAAGAGTTTCTCTTGAAAAAAGCGCTTTTTATATACTTTTGTTTGAATAAAAATTTTCTAACGCAACAAGCACTCACAACCTGTATATGATTGCGAGTTTATCTGTGTAGGAGATCAATCTACACGAAATCAACCAAATTTTGATTCAAAATGAGGAGAAGAATGAAAAAATTTAGTGTGACCTTTAAAGTGACAATTCAGCTTGAAATTTATATTCCGGAAACTATTTAGAAAGAAACCTATATTAAAACTAGCCGATCGAGCACCAAGTGACAAAAAAAAGTATTTTTCGAACGGAATTGTTATCATTGATAAATGCTTGTCACTTTTCGTTGCGAAGCTGAGGGCCAAAAACGGTCTCCTTCATCGATTAAGAATGAGTTGCACACTAACGTCTCATTCACATCTCGCAATACTTAGCAATCGAGGTACCCTGAAAACTGACAAAAAAACAGTGTTTTGTAGAAATCATTTTTGCGGGTGCCGGGATTCGGAAAAAAGCCCACAACAGGGGGCTTGTTCTGAGATTAATTGTACTGACATTGATTGGTGTTCATGATTGACAGAAAACCTAATTTTTTTCCTAATCAAGATGGGAGGTTTTTTCTGTTCGAGTCTCACATTTTACTGCCAGGGAAGCATTTGTCAGTAGGAGATCCACACACAGCCCTTAACAGTTTCAAAAAAACTTGCAAAAAGCATATTTCTGCAGCTTTTGGCAAAAAAAATAAAAAACCAGTTTTTTTTCTGCTAGTCACGGTTCGAGCTCTTAAATCAAGAGGACAAAATAAAAATTGAGCGCAGAATCCAGCATATGCAATACTTGTACATTAAAATTTAGAAAATGAACAGAAATGCTAGCCTTTAGTATAACAGTAAACAATTGTTTGGACTTTGCCACCAAATTTTCTCTTCTGTTGGATTTTTGAGCTGCACTATTACCTCTAAAGGTTTAAAGCTACTTGAACATCTCATGTATAAATTGCATTCATTGCTTACGAATATGGAGAACAAGAATGAATGTCAAAAAGTTTTCCGCACAAACCAAAAGAGTGAGGTTGTTACGCTTTGTTTATCCTATTAAACACCTACAGAAAAAGATTGCGAAGACTACCAAATTTATTAGAAAAATTTTCGAACTGTGCTAAAAATTCGAAAACATACATCAGGTTTTGTGATGTCAAAGTTGTTCAGTGGCAGCACTCATCGAAGTGCTGTTTCTAGATAAGCAAAATTCGATTTGCTCTAAAAACTAATTAGTGCTGGATAATTTTCGAAGTAGTTAAATGTATTCTTTTATCATCCGAATTTTAGCAATTTTTAATTTTCAATTGCCCACCTTCCATTTTCGGTCTTGTATAAAATTTGAGTATCCACGCCATATACCGCTCAGCTATAAATTGGGTTAAATTATTCACTTCTCTTTAATGTTTGAAGTGAAATAGATCAATCTTTTTTTTAATTGTCGATATGGCTCAACAACTGTTGAGCACAATGGCAAAAAATCACACCATGAGCATTGCGAACATCAAGTGAAGGTTATGCAAGAGTGTTCACTTGCCGCATTGGACATTTCACATAGAGAAAACTATCTGAGCTGGGAAAAAATATGCACAAGCGTCACCAAAGTTTACAAACTGCCTTCCATCTCGATATTGGTGCTTCAGCGACAGCAAGTTGTTTGCGCATCATATTGCGAAGACCATTTTCAGCCTAAACATGAACCAGCTGAAAAGGTCTTCAATGACGCACTCCAGAGCCGCCATTTACCTCCCTTAATAACGGAGGCCAACACGAAAACCACCCAATTTTGATTGAAAATGAGAAGAATTAAAAAAATTGTTTGAACTTTAATATGACAATTGAGCTTGAAAATTGTGCTCTTGAAACTAATTAGAAAGAAACCTACATTAAAAGTAGCCGATCGAGCACCAAGTGACAAAAAAATTTATTTTCCGAACGGAATTGTTATCATTGATACATGCTTGTCACTTTTCGTTGCGAAGCTGAGGGCCAAAAACGGTCTCCTTCATCGATTAAGAATGAGTTGCACTCTAACGTCTCATTCACTTTTCGCAATACTTAGCAATCGAGATACCCTGAAAAGTGACAATAAAAACAGTTTTTTGTAGGAAATCTTTTTTTTTGGGGGGGCGGGAGTCGGAAAAAAGGCTTTCAACAGGTGGCTTGTTCTGAGATCAATTGTACTGACATTGGTTGGTGATCATGATTGACAGTAATCATAATTTTTTTCCTAATCAAGATGGGAGATTTTTTTTCCGTTCGAGTCTCACATTTTACTGCCAGGGAAGCATTTGTCAGTATGAAATCCACACACAGCCCTTAACAGCTTCAAAAAAACTTGCAAAAAGCATATTTTTGCAGCGTTTGGCAAAAAAAAACAAAAAACTAATTTTCGTTTTCTGCTAGTCACGGTTTGATCTCTTCAATCAAAGCGACAAAATAAAAATTGAGCACAACATCCAGCATATGCAACACTTGTACTTAAAAATTTAGAAAATGAACAAAAATGCTAGCTTTTAGCATAACAGTAAACAGTTGTTGTGACTTTGCCACCAAATTTTCTCTTCTGTCGGATTTTTGAGCTGCACTATTACCTCTAAAGGTTTAAAGCTGAATGACAATCTCATGTATAAATTGTATTCATTGCTTACGAAAAAGGAGAACAAAAATGAATGTCAAAAATTTTTCTGCACATACCAGAAGAGTTTGGTTGATACGCTTTGTTTATCCTATTAAACACCTACAGATATGAATTGCGAAGACTAGCAAATTTCTTTAAAAAGTTTTTGAACTGTGCTATTAATTAGAAAATATAAATCAGGTTTTGTGATGTCAAAGTTGTTCAGTGGAAACACTGATCGAAGTGATGTTTCTAGATCAGCAAAATTCGATGTGCTCAAAAATCTAATTAGTGCGGGATAATTTTTGAAATAGATAAATGTATGCTTTTAACATCCGAATATGAGCAATTTTTAGTTTTCGTTTGCCCTACCTTCAATATTCGTTTTTGTATAAAATTTGAATATCCACGCCATATACCGTTCAGCTATAAATTCGGTTACATTGTTCGCTTCTCTTTAATGTTTGAAGTGAAATAGATCAATCTTTGTTTTAATTGTCGGTATGGCTCAAAAACGGTTACGCACAATGGCAAAAGATCACGCCAATGGAATTGCGAACATCAAATGAAGTTTATGCACCAGTGTCCACTTGCCGCATTTGACATATCACATAGAGAAAACTATCTGAGCTGGGAAAAAATATGCACAAGCGTCACCAAAGTTTACAAACTGCCTTCCATCTCGATATTGTTGCTTCAGCGGCAGCAAGTTGGTTGCGCATCATATTAAAAAGACTATTTTCAACCTAAACAAGAACCGGCTAACATTTTCAATGAAGCACTCCAGAGTTGCCATTTAGCTCAATTAACAACGAAGGCCATCAGAGACCTAGCAGAATTCAAGCTCTATCATAAACCACAAATTGATTTACTATAAGAACAAAGACTCTCACAAGGTTCTGAAAAACTGCAATTTAGTGCTGTTCTCCAACTGCGCAAACCGTGTTAAAAATATTTAAAATATGAAGTCCGCGCGAAATCTGGTATTAGGCATCTAGACAGTCAAGGACGTAGCAACCAGGTAGCAACGATTAAAGCAATCTTTGCCTGCTGGTGGTCAGTCACCGATTCGCAATACGTTGCTTTGCTTTCACAGTTGAAAAAATTGTCGCGGTTTACCTAAAATTTGCAGCCACGAGGTGCATGTCAAGTTTATAGTAAAATTAGATTAACGCAATTTGGATAAAAAACTACAACACAATAAACCCATCAGCCACAATTTTCAAGAAATCTAACCTCCATCAACCAATTGAGATTTTCAATAGGCCCATTTGGATAGAAGAAATTCAAAGATTCGAAAACTCAATGAAAGTCGGATAATCGTTTTTGACTATGATGGCGGAGACTCATTTTCATTGAGGTTAACCAAATTCAAACGCCAACAAGCATGTGCTGCCATGTTACAAAGCCGATTTTTGCCATTATGTAATTTTAATTTACTTAAATAAAGCAGTCTCTGAATTAGAAAATTTTGCTTGAGGTGGAGGCTCCAATTGATTATTAATTATCACTTTCACTCAAACAAAAATTTTCCTGCAGTGCGCATGAAAATTGTATCAAAGAATGTCAACAATACTGAAATTCTATAAAAGAAAAATGTATAAAAGAATGTCAACTTTAATCTTGTGGAGGGACATAAAGTTTGAACTCACATTTCCTTAGCCATGGAAGCGTGTGGGCTGACAAAAAGATTGAATTTTATGCCGCCTGCGCATGCTCATAGTAATTATCCATGAATTTTAAAGTGCTCGTAGAGACAGTTACCCTAGATGATGGAACTTTAATCAAAAAGTAATTAAATCTAAGTTTTTGTGAATACTCCATGGAAAATTCAACAAAAAATTTGTCAATAAACTTTCGCCACGAAACTTTGCCACCGACACATGCTAATTTTGTCACCTACTGAAAAACTTTTGCCACGAACTTTTTGTCACAAAATTATCGCCATGAAACCTGCTACTAATGTCATCAGCCTATCTTTAACAGAACTGGAACTTCATCATCAAAAACTAAACTGTCCACATTCTTACGTAAGCAATCAGCGACCAGTCAGAATAATTTAGCGACCAATCGATATCGCCCTTTAATGAATGGTGAAACACTTTAGAAGGCAAATCGGTTTCCATTACACAAGAAAACTTAGATTATGCAAGGAAGATGACGAACAACGAA
Organism: Convolutriloba macropyga; assembly: GCF_964194025.1. NCBI lineage: Eukaryota > Metazoa > Xenacoelomorpha > Acoela > Convolutidae > Convolutriloba > Convolutriloba macropyga. The sequence goes on along the minus strand of NW_027452384.1, from coordinate 114,168 downwards.
ATTAATCATCTTATAAATACGTATGAATCCACCTTATGAATAAGTAAAGTTGTGGTTAAGTTGCTTGCAGAACGTGAAAACGTCGATATTTTTGAAGAAGCAGTACCTTGGGGGTGTTAAGTCTAAGAGATGCAAAAAATTAGCGCCAACAAGAATTACTTGCTTGATTATGATTCTTCACAACACTCAAAATTCGGCTTCGATGTGGACGCCACTAGCAGACACGGTGGCGTCATGCAGGACGACAAAATCACTCAGTCAGGCTTTAGGTTGAATGCGTATCGTGAGCTAAATTGACCATTATAAATTAAAAGTGCTTACCGGGAATATGATTTCGCGATAGTCTCTCCCTCGCCAGAAATCTCTTTTGGGTGACTTCAACTATAGTAAGAGCTGCAATACTCGATTTAGCCAAATACTGCAACTATCAGTTTTATTATGTTACCAAACGAACCTCTCGGCTGTCTTGTTCTATAGTGATACTGTTGATTTTTTATATCGATTTAGATTTAAGGCCTTGGACAGTGATATGATGAAAAGTTGTGTTCTTGAAGAATCTGTTTTCTCAAACTACGCACAAGATCACGGTTTGTACGCAGAGGATCGCGGTTTGTCAAATTCCGCAGAGGAACATGGTTTGTCAACTTACGCAGAGGCTCACGACTTGTACTTTGTAGAAGAGATGGAGATGACGATTTAGGTGGTGATTATATACAGAGTTTATTATGCGTGAAGCAACAGCTGTACACTATTATCTCTTAAGTGAATATTTGGGTTTCCTGAAGCAAATACTGACAAAGTTTCGAACTCACCTAGTATGATTGTCTTTTCCATTTGTTGATTGCTTTTTCCTTTAGATGGGTAGCCAAATAATTTCCTTGACATTCATATTAAGCGGAGCCAGAGGAGCTCCGAAATTGCTAAAACATGCAGACTATAATATTTGTTTGAAACATATCATAGAAAACGGTTCGAATGAAAAATCTGTCTCAGTTTACGATAATCAACGCATTTTGAAATATGAAAAAAAAACAATTTCATTAGACCGCTAGAAAATGGTTCATTGACGAGTGGAACACTACTCATGGAGTAGAGATGATGATGAATGCGGCCCAAGAAAACCTAGGAAAATATCCTCAGTTTCTTTCGGATTCAATTCCAAACCGAGACCTTAGGGAAAGTTTCCTTTGCCTTAAAAAACGACTAGTGAAAGTGCAACAGATTGGGAAAGACCTGAACCCGGATTGGCAGTAACAAGTAATTTTAATGAAGACGATTTTGACAGTGATTGTACATTTTGGGGCCAACACCTGCTACAAAGAAATCATTATCTGATCAATCACGTTTAATATTTACGAGGTTAATAGCGATTATGTGGAAGAATCATTTTTGCGCATAGACATTAAACAGTAATTTTGAACCTAACTGCCGAAATAGCGCAATTAAGTTTGGTTAGCTAACCATATAAAGTTTGGTTTGTGTTTGTGAGTGTTCAACAATGTTCTAATCAATTTCGCACAGCAGTTCTTACTAAAGGGCAACAAAATTTATTTCAAGTTATTGCAAAACCATTGCAAGACTATTGCAAAATGAGCTACATATGAGAGACGATACGATGCTTGTCTCGTTTACAAAAAGCAATACCGCTCAAAAATTGCGGTGATCAGTTTGACGAGAAACCAACTGCAGGCACCACTCATCTGAGTGTGCGCATGAAATTTGTATAAAAGAATGTCAACTTTACTCTTGTGATTCATAAAATACGAAACTTAGAACTCACATTTTTTAGCTATGCAATCTTGTGGGCCAACAAAAAGTTTGAATGGTATTCGGTCTCCGCGTGCTAAGTGCTTTTCTATGAGTTTTTGAAGGCTCGTGGAGACAGTTACCCTAGATGATGGAATGTTAATCAAAAAGTAATTGAATCTAAGATTTTTTGAATACTCCATATGAAATTCAAGAAAATGTGTCAATAAACTTTCGCCACCCACGAAACTTCGCCGCCGACACATGCTAATTTTGTCATCTACTTATCTTCAACAAAAATGAATCTAGATCAGCAAAAAATATTTTTTCCATATTCATACGTAGGCAATCACCGACCAATCAGGAAAAATTTGCGACCACTAAGCGACCAATCAGCGACCAATCGTTATCGCCCTTGAATGAATGGTAAAACACTTTAGAAGGCAAAACGGTGTCCATTACGCAAGAAAGCTTCGATTATGCAAGAAAGATGACGAAGAACAAAAGTAATCATCTTATGAATACGTATGAATACATCTTATGAATAAGTAAAAAGGTGGTTAAGTTGCTTGCAGAACGTGAAAATGTCAATATTTTAGAAGAAGCAGTACCTTGGGGGTGTTAAGTCTAAGAGATGCAAAAAATTAGTGCCAACAACAATTACTTGATTGATTATGATTCTTCACAACACTCAAAATTTGGCTTCGAAGTGGACGCCAGCAGCATACACGGTGGTGCAGGGCGACAAAATCACTCAGTCAGGCTTTAGGTTGAATGCTGATACTTTGCTAGCTGAGATTGTGAATTGTCTGGATAATAGCCCACTGACTTTGAGGATGTCGAATTACACTATCCGGCCAGCCTACATGATTATTATTGGCACCATCACACTGTTAAAAAATCGTTGAGGATGACTGGCTGAATTATTATCAAATAAAAATGCGAGAAAGGCATAACGTATCCCGCTCTGATTTCCCGAAGATATTGAAGACTCTCTTTGACAAAGGACACAACGTGCTGCACTACAAGCTGCTGAAATTGAATGCTAATCTTGGGCTAGAATTTAGGATAATCAATCTTTTGTTACTGTTTAAACGAAAATATAGGATAACACCTCATACTACACTGAACATTGACAACAAACATGCGGCTTCGATTAAGTGTGAAGGAAGTTGACATAAACTAAATAACAACACCAGTTATTGAAACTATCGCAAATCCAAACGTCATCGGGTAAAAATCCATCTAGTGAGAAACGCAACGAGAACTCTAACTATTGTGAGCAAAATTGACTATGATAAATCAAAGTGCTTGACGGGAATATGACTGCGCCATAGTCTCCCCCTCGCCAAAAAACTCTTTTGGGACACTTTAACTGTAGTAATGGCTGAAATAACCGATATAGCCAAATATTGCAACTATCAATTTCGTTGTGTAACCAAACGAACCCCATTCGGCTTTGTATTGCTCTAAAGTGATACTGCTGATTTGTTATATTGAGTTCTATTTGAAGCCGTGGACAGTTATATGACAAAAGAAGTCTTGAAGAATCTGATTTCTCAAATTACGCCGAAGATCCCGTTTATACTCAGAGCAACACGGTTTGTCAATTTTTGCTGAGGATCACGTCGTGTCAAATCTCGGAGAGGAACACGGTTTGTAGAGTTTAGAAAAATGCAGATGACAATTTCGCTGATGATTATATATAGAGTTTAATATGCCTGAAGCAACAGTTTTACAGTAATATCTCTTGAGTGAATATTTAAGTTTTCTGAAGCAATTACTGACAAATATCCAAAATCAACTAGTATGAGTCTTTTCCATTTGTTGATTGCATTTTCTTTTAGATTGCTAGCCAAATATTTTCCTTGACATTCATTTTAAGAGGAGCCAGATGAGCTCCGAAGTTGCTGCAACATGCAGACTATAATATTTCTTTTAAACACATCTTACAAAACAGTTCAAATGAAAAATCTGTCTCAGTTTATGATAATCGACGCATTTTGAAAGATGGAAAAAACAATTTCATTTGACCATCTAGAAAATGGTTCATTGACTAGTGGAACACTACTCACGGAGTAGTGCTGAAGATGAATGCGGCCCACGAAAACGTACAAAATTATCCTTAGTTTCTTCTGGATTCAATTCCAAACCAGGACCTTATCTAAAGTTTCTTTTGCCTGAGAAAACGACTAGTGAAAGTGCAACGGAATGGGAAAGACCTGACCCCGGACTGGCAGTAACAAGTAGTATTAATGAGGAAGCTTTAGAAAGTGATGATATTTTACATTTTGTGGCCAACAACTGCTCCAAAGAAAACATTATCTGTTCAAATTCATTTATTAATTACGGGGTTAATGAAAGTGATAAAAGTAGCAGAGATTATATGGAAAAATAATTTTTGCGCACAGAGATTAAGCATTAATTTTGATCATAACTGCCTAAATAGCGCATTTATGTTTGAATAGCTAAACGTATTAAAATTGGTTTGTGTTTGTGAATGTTAAACTACGTTTCAATCAATTCCTTACAGCAGTTCTTACTAAACTGCAACGAGATTAATTTCAATACACGTCTGAAAACTCTAGGTACATCTGTTAAAATTGTTTTCATTCACGTCTCGAAATGACCGCAAGCAAGTCAATTTCATTCACGTCTGAAAATGACTGAAAACAAATTTGTTCATATAAGTCTGATCGAAAATGAGTGTTACGTAATGACCTCAGGAGGAAATAAAAGTTAAATCTTTTCCGTTTGCGATAATCCTTTATTCGCCCATGTTTGAGAGGTATGGCGTAACTCTTATTACATACATTTACCTGACCAAACAAAACGGCCGAATAAAAGGTAGAGTCATAAACGCCAACCCAAAAGAAAGAAAGTATGACTATTGCAAAATGAGCTACATATGAGAGACGATACGATGCTTGTCTCGTTTACAAAAAGCAATACCGCTCAAAAATTGCGGTGATCAGTTTGACGAGAAACCAACTGCAGGCACCACTCATCTGAGTGTGCGCATGAAATTTGTATAAAAGAATGTCAACTTTACTCTTGTGATTCATAAAATACGAAACTTAGAACTCACATTTTTTAGCTATGCAATCTTGTGGGCCAACAAAAAGTTTGAATGGTATTCGGTCTCCGCGTGCTAAGTGCTTTTCTATGAGTTTTTGAAGGCTCGTGGAGACAGTTACCCTAGATGATGGAATGTTAATCAAAAAGTAATTGAATCTAAGATTTTTTGAATACTCCATATGAAATTCAAGAAAATGTGTCAATAAACTTTCGCCACCCACGAAACTTCGCCACCGACACATGCTAATTTTGTCATCTACTTATCTTCAACAAAAATGAATCTAGATCAGCAAAAAATATTTTTTCCATATTCATACGTAGGCAATCACCGACCAATCAGGAAAAATTTGCGACCACTAAGCGACCAATCAGCGACCAATCGTTATCGCCCTTGAATGAATGGTAAAACACTTTAGAAGGCAAAACGGTGTCCATTACGCAAGAAAGCTTCGATTATGCAAGAAAGATGACGAAGAACAAAAGTAATCATCTTATGAATACGTATGAATACATCTTATGAATAAGTAAAGTGGTGGTTAAGTTGCTTGCAGAACGTGAAAATGTCAATATTTTAGAAGAAGCAGTACCTTGGGGGTGTTAAGTCTAAGAGATGCAAAAAATTAGCGCCAACAAGAATTACTTGCTTGATTATGATTCTTCACAACACTCAAAATTCGGCTTCGATGTGGACGCCACTAGCAGACACGGTGGCGTCATGCAGGACGACAAAATCACTCAGTCAGGCTTTAGGTTGAATGCGTATCGTGAGCTAAATTGACCATTATAAATTAAAAGTGCTTACCGGGAATATGATTTCGCGATAGTCTCTCCCTCGCCAGAAATCTCTTTTGGGTGACTTCAACTATAGTAAGAGCTGCAATACTCGATTTAGCCAAATACTGCAACTATCAGTTTTATTATGTTACCAAACGAACCTCTCGGCTGTCTTGTTCTATAGTGATACTGTTGATTTTTTATATCGATTTAGATTTAAGGCCTTGGACAGTGATATGATGAAAAGTTGTGTTCTTGAAGAATCTGTTTTCTCAAACTACGCACAAGATCACGGTTTGTACGCAGAGGATCGCGGTTTGTCAAATTCCGCAGAGGAACATGGTTTGTCAACTTACGCAGAGGCTCACGACTTGTACTTTGTAGAAGAGATGGAGATGACGATTTAGGTGGTGATTATATACAGAGTTTATTATGCGTGAAGCAACAGCTGTACACTATTATCTCTTAAGTGAATATTTGGGTTTCCTGAAGCAAATACTGACAAAGTTTCGAACTCACCTAGTATGATTGTCTTTTCCATTTGTTGATTGCTTTTTCCTTTAGATGGGTAGCCAAATAATTTCCTTGACATTCATATTAAGCGGAGCCAGAGGAGCTCCGAAATTGCTAAAACATGCAGACTATAATATTTGTTTGAAACATATCATAGAAAACGGTTCGAATGAAAAATCTGTCTCAGTTTACGATAATCAACGCATTTTGAAATATGAAAAAAAAACAATTTCATTAGACCGCTAGAAAATGGTTCATTGACGAGTGGAACACTACTCATGGAGTAGAGATGATGATGAATGCGGCCCAAGAAAACCTAGGAAAATATCCTCAGTTTCTTTCGGATTCAATTCCAAACCGAGACCTTAGGGAAAGTTTCCTTTGCCTTAAAAAACGACTAGTGAAAGTGCAACAGATTGGGAAAGACCTGAACCCGGATTGGCAGTAACAAGTAATTTTAATGAAGACGATTTTGACAGTGATTGTACATTTTGGGGCCAACACCTGCTACAAAGAAATCATTATCTGATCAATCACGTTTAATATTTACGAGGTTAATAGCGATTATGTGGAAGAATCATTTTTGCGCATAGACATTAAACAGTAATTTTGAACCTAACTGCCGAAATAGCGCAATTAAGTTTGGTTAGCTAACCATATAAAGTTTGGTTTGTGTTTGTGAGTGTTCAACAATGTTCTAATCAATTTCGCACAGCAGTTCTTACTAAACGGCAACAAAATTTATTTCAATTCACGTCTGGAAAACTTTGGGCACATCTGTAAAAATTTCTTTCATTCACATCTGAAAATGACCGAAAGCAAGTCAATTTCATTCACGTCTGAAAATGACTGAAAACAAATTTGTTTAACTCAAGACTGAAAATGACGAAAAAAAGTTTTGTTCATACAAGTCTGAGCGAAAATTAGTATTACATAATCAACTCAGGAAGAATTAAAAGTTAATTCTTTTCCCTTTGAGATAATCCCCTATTCTCCCATTTTTAAGGGGTATAGGATAACTCCTCCTCTCTTGAGACAGCTTTTACCTATTACATACGTTTTCATGACCGAAAAAAAGGCGAATAAAAGGTAGATTCATAATCGCCAACCCAAAAGAAAAATTGATGATTATTGCAAAATGAGCAACGTTAGAGAGACGATACGATGCCTGTCTCATTTACTAAAACCACAATACTCGAAATTCGCAGGGATCAGTTGGACGAGAAACCAACTGCACCCACCACTCATCTGAATAAAATTTTGTCGTATGCGTTGTTGTCACTGTGTTACTTCCCCCCCCCATCACCCCTTCATTTAACGTTGTTTAAATTTTTCTGAGAAAATAATGAGTCATTTTTATGACTTCGACAACGGAGTTTCATCCCCTCTAAGAATAATAAACTAAAGAGATGCCTCGTTCAAACATTAGATCATAAATTCTATTAGATGCTACACAAAATGTCACGGGTCGAATGTCCTCCCTAAAATCCTCCCATTTTGATGTAAGAATGGGGGGTAATTTGTCTATGGGGGGTAAATTGATGTAAGAGTGTGGGGGTAGTTTGTTCAGAGGGGGTAAAATGATGTAAGAGTTGGGCTGCAATGCGAGGACTTTTAAGGAATTACCCCCCCTGACTGAAATTGCCATGTAAGAGTGGGCTGCAATGGGCTGCAATGGGAGGACTTTTAAGGAATTACCCCCCATGACTGGAATTGCCATGTAAGAGTGGGCTGCAATGGGCTGCAATGGGAGGACTTTTCAGGAATTACCCCCCCCCTGACTGAAATTGCCATGTAAGAGTGGGCTGCAATGGGCTGCAATGGGAGGACTTTTAAGGAATTACCCCCCATGACTGGAATTGCCATGTAAGAGTGGGCTGCAATGGGCTGCAATGGGAGGATTTTTCAGGAATTACCCCCCCCCCTGACTGAAATTGCCATGTAAGAGTGGGCTGCAATGGGAGGAGTTTTCAGGAATTACCCCCCATGACTGAAATTGTCATGTAAGAGTGGGCTGCAATGGGCTGCAATGGGAGGACTTTTAAGAAATTACCCCCCCCCCCCTGACTGAAATTGCCATGTAAGAGTTGGCTGCAATGGGCTGCAATGGGAGGACTTTTAAGAAATTACCCCCCATGACTGAAATTGCCATGTAAGAGTGGGCTGCAATGGCCTGCAATGGGAGGACTTTTAAGGAATTACCCCCTCCCCCTGACTGAAATTGCCATGTAAGAGTTGGCTGCAATGGGCTGCAATGGGAGGATTTTTAAGGAATTACCCCCTGACTGAAATTGCCCTGTAAGAGTGGGCTGCAATGGGCTTCAATGGGAGGAGTTTTCAGGAATTACCCCCATGACTGAAATTGTCTTGTAAGAGTGGGCTGCAATGGGCTGCAATGGGAGGAGTTTTCAGGAATTACCCCCCCATGACTTAAATTGTCATGTAAGAGTGGGCTGCAATGGGCTGCAATGGGCGGACTTTTAAGGAATTACCCCCCCCCCCCTGACTGAAATTGCCATGTAAGAGTTGGCTGCAATGGGCTGCAATGGGAGGATTTTTAAGGAATTACCCCCTGACTGAAATTGCCCTGTAAGAGTGGGCTGCAATGGGCTTCAATGGGAGGAGTTTTCAGGAATTACCCCCATGACTGAAATTGTCATGTAAGAGTGGGCTGCAATGGGCTGCAATGGGAGGAGTTTTCATGAATTACCCCCCCCCCCCCATGACTGAAATTATCATGTAAGAGTGGGCTGCAATGGGCTGCAATGGGCGGACTTTTAAGGAATTACCCTCCCCCCCTCTGACTGAAATTGCCATGTAAGAGTGGGCTGCAATGGGCTGCAATGGGAGGACTTTTATGGAATTACACCCATGACTGAAATTGCCATGTAAGAGTGGGCTGCAATGGGCTGCAATGGGAGGACTTTTCAGGAATTACCCCCCCCCCCTGACTAAAATTGCCATATAAGAGTGGGCTGCAATGGGAGGAGTTTTCAGGAATTAACCCCATGACTGAAATTGTCATGTAAGAGTGGGCTGCAATGGGAGGACTTTTAAGGAATTACCCCCCCCCCCCCCCTGACTGAAATTGCCATGTAAGAGTTGGCTGCAATGGGCTGCAATGGGAGGACTTTTAAGGAATTACCCCCATGACTGAAATTGCCATGTAAGAGTGGGCTGCAATGGCCTGCAATGGGAGGAGTTTTAAGGAATTACCCCCTGACTGAAATTGCCATGTAAGAGTGGGCTGCAATGGGCTTCAATGGGAGGAGTTTTCAGGAATTACCCCCATGACTGAAATTGTCATGTAAGAGTGGGCTGCAATGGGCTGCAATGGGAGGAGTTTTCAGGAATTACCCCCCCATGACTGAAATTGTCATGTAAGAGTGGGCTGCAATGGGCTGCAATGGGCGGACTTTTAAGGAATTACCCCCCTGACTGAAATTGCCATGTAAGAGTGGGCTGCAATGGGCTTCAATGGGAGGAGTTTTCAGGAATTACCCCCATGACTGAAATTGTCATGTAAGAGTGGGCTGCAATGGGCTGCAATGGGAGGAGTTTTCAGGAATTACCCCCCCCATGACTGAAATTGTCATGTAAGAGTTGGCTGCAATGGGCTGCAATGGGAGGATTTTTAAGGAATTACCCCCTGACTGAAATTGCCCTGTAAGAGTGGGCTGCAATGGGCTTCAATGGGAGGAGTTTTCAGGAATTACCCCCATGACTGAAATTGTCATGTAAGAGTGGGCTGCAATGGGCTGCAATGGGAGGAGTATTCAGGAATTACCCCCCCCCCATGACTGAAATTGTCATGTAAGAGTGGGCTGCAATGGGCTGCAATGGGCGGACTTTTAAGGAATTACCCCCCCCCCCCCCTGACTGAAATTGCCATGTAAGAGTGGGCTGCAATGGGCTGCAATGGGAGGACTTTTATGGAATTACACCCATGACTGAAATTGCCATGTAAGAGTGGGCTGCAATGGGCTGCAATGGGAGGACTTTTCAGGAATTACCCCCCCCCCCTGACTGAAATTGCCATATAAGAGTGGGCTGCAATGGGAGGAGTTTTCAGGAATTACCCCCATGACTGAAATTGTCATGTAAGAGTGGCCTGCAATGGGAGGACTTTTAAGGAATTACCCCCCCCCCCTGACTGAAATTGCCATGTAAGAGTTGGCTGCAATGGGCTGCAATGGGAGGACTTTTAAGTTTTAAGGAATTACCCCCATGACTGAAATTGCCATGTAAGAGTGGGCTGCAATGGCCTGCAATGGGAGGAGTTTTAAGGAATTACCCCCTGACTGAAATTGCCATGTAAGAGTGGGCTGCAATGGGCTTCAATGGGAGGAGTTTTCAGGAATTACCCCCATGACTGAAATTGTCATGTAAGAGTGGGCTGCAATGGGCTGCAATGGGAGGAGTTTTCAGGAATTACCCCCCCATGACTGAAATTGTCATGTAAGAGTGGGCTGCAATGGGCTGCAATGGGCGGACTTTTAAGGAATTACCCCCCTGACTGAAATTGCCATGTAAGAGTGGGCTGCAATGGGCTTCAATGGGAGGAGTTTTCAGGAATTACCCCCATGACTGAAATTGTCATGTAAGAGTGGGCTGCAATGGGCTGCAATGGGAGGAGTTTTCAGGAATTACCCCCCCATGACTGAAATTGTCATGTAAGAGTGGGCTGCAATGGGCTGCAATGGGCGGACTTTTAAGGAATTACCCCTGACTGAAATTGCCATGTAAGAGTGGGCTGCAATGGGAGGTGTTTTCAGGAATTACCCCCCATAACTGAAATTGTCATGTAAGAGTGGGCTGCAATGGGCTGCAATGGGAGGACTTTTAAGGAATTACCCCCTGACTGAAATTGCCATGTAAGAGTGGGCTGCAATGGCCTGCAATGGGAGGAGTTTTAAGGAATTACCCCCTGACTGAAATTGCCATGTAAGAGTGGGCTGCAATGGTCTTCAATGGGTGGAGTTATCAGGAATTGCCCCCATGACTGAAATTGTCATGTAAGAGTGGTCTGGAATGGGCTGCAATGGGAGGACTTTTAAGGAATTACCCCCATGACTGAAATTGTCATGTAGGAGTGGGCTGCAATGGGCTGCAATGGGAGGACTTTTAAGGAATTACCCCCCTGACTGAAATTGCCATGTAAGAGTGGGCTGCAATGGGCTTCAATGGGAGGAGTTTTCAGGAATTATCCCCCATGACTGAAATTGTCATGTAAGAGTGGGCTGCAATGGGCTGCAATGGGAGGACTTTTAAGGAATTACCCCCCATGACTGAAATTGCCAAGTAAGAGTTGGCTGAAATGGGCTGCAATGCGAGGACTTTTAAGGAATTACCCCCCTGACTGAAATTGCCATGTAAGAGTGGGCTGCAATGGTCTTCAATGGGTGGAGTTTTCAGGAATTGCCCCCATGACTGAAATTGTCATGTAAGAGTGGTCTGGAATGGGCTGCAACGGGAGGACTTTTAAGGAATTACCCCCATGACTGAAATTGTCATGTAGGAGTGGGCTGCAATGGGCTGCAATGGGAGGACTTTTAAGGAATTACCCCCCTGACTGAAATTGCCATGTAAGTGTGGGCTGCAATGGGCTGCAATTGGAGGAGTTTTCAGGATTTACCCCCATGACTGAAATTGTCATGTAAGAGTGGGCTGGAATGGGTTGCAATGGGAGACTTTTAAGGAATTACCCCCATGACTGAAATTGTCATGTAGGAGTGGGCTGCAATGGGCTGCAATGGGAGGACTTTTAAGGAATTACCCCCCTGACTGAAATTGCCATGTAAGAGTGGGCTGCAATGGGCTTCAATGGGAGAAGTTTTCAGGAATTATCCCCCATGACTGAAATTGTCATGTAAGAGTGGGCTGCAATGGGCTGCAATGGGAGGACTTTTAAGGAATTACCCCCCATGACTGAAATTGTCATGTAGGAGTGGGCTGCAATGGGCTGCAATGGGAGGACTTTTAAGGAATTACCCCCTGACTGAAATTGCCATGTAAGAGTGGGCTGCAATGGGCTTCAATGGGAGGAGTTTTCAGGAATTATCCCCCATGACTGAAATTATCATGTAAGAGTGGGCTGCAATGGTCTTCAATGGGAGGATTTTTCAGGAATTACCCCCATGACTGAAATTGTCATGTAAGAGTGGGCTGGAATGGGCTGCAATGGGAGGACTTTTAAGGAATTACCCCCATGACTGAAGTTGTCATGTAGGAGTGGGCTGCAATGGGCTGCAATGGGAGGATTTTTAAGGAATTACCCCCCTGACTGAAATTGCCATGTAAGTGTGGGCTGCAATGGGCTGCAATTGGAGGAATTTTCAGGAATTACCCCCCCTGACTGAAATTGTCATGTAAGAGTGGGCTGCAATGGGCTGCAATGGGAGGACTTTTAAGGAATTACCCCCATGACTGAAATTGCCATGTAAGAGTGGGCTGCAATGGGAGGAGTTTTAAGGAATTACCCCCTGACTGAAATTTCCATGTAAGAGTGGGCTGCAATGGGCTTCAATGGGAGGACTTTTAAGGAATTACCCCCATGACTGAAATTGCCATGTAAGAGTGGGCTGCAATGGGAGGAGTTTTAAGGAATTACCCCCTGACTGAAATTTCCATGTAAGAGTGGGCTGCAATGGGCTGCAATGGAAGGACTTTTAAGGAATTACAACACCGACTGAAATTGCCATGTAAGAGTGGGCTGCAATGGGGGTAAAATGGTGTAAGAGTGAGGGGGTAATTTGTTCAAAGTGGGTAAAATGAGGTAAGAGTTGGGCTGCCAAGGGGGGTAAAATGGTGTAAGAGTGAGGGGGTAATTTGTTCAGAGTGGTTAAAATGATCTAAGAGTTGGGCTGCCAAGGGGGGTAAAATGGTGTAAGAGTGAGGGGGTAATTTGTCCAGAGGGGGTAAAATGATGTAAGAGTTGGGCTGCCAAGGGGGCTAAAATGGTGTAAGAGTGAGGGGGTAATTTGTTCAGAGGGGGTAAAATGAGGTGAGAGTTGGGCTGCCAAGGGGGGTAAAATGGTGTAAGAGTGAAGGGGTAATTTGTTCAGAGGGGGTAAAATGACGTAAGAGTTGGGCTGCCAAGGGGGGTAAAATGGTGTAAGAGTGAGGCGGTAATTTGTTCAGAGGGGGTAAAATGATGTAAGAGTTGGGCTGCCAAGGGGGCTAAAATGGTGTAAGAGTGAGGGGGTAATTTGTTCAGAGGGGGTAAAATGAGGTGAGAGTTGGGCTGCCAAGGGGGGTAAAATGGTGTAAGAGTGAAGGGGTAATTTGTTCAGAGGGGGTAAAATGATGTAAGAGTTGGGCTGCCAAGGGGTGTAAAATGGTGTAAGAGTGAGGGGGTAAATTGTCCAGAGAGGGTAAGATGCGGTAAGAGTCAAGCTGCCAAGGGGGGTAAAATGGTGTAAGAGTGAGGGGTAATTTGTTCGGAGGGGGTAAAATGATGTAAGAGTTGGGCTGCCAAGGGGGGTAAATTGGTGTAAGAGTGAGGGGATAATTTGTTCAGAGGGGGTTAAATGATGTAAGAATTGGGCTGCCAAGGGGGGCAAAATTGTGTAAGAGTGAGGGGGTAATTTGTTCAGAGGGGGTAAAATGATGTAAGAGTTGGGCTGCCAAGGGGGGTAAATTGGTGTAAGAGTGAGGGTATAATTTGTTCAGAGGGGGTAAAATGATGTAAGAATTGGGCTGCCAAGGGGGGCAAAATTGTGTAAGAGTGAGGGGGTAATTTGCCCAGAGGGGGTAAAATGAGGTAAGAGTTGGGCTGCCAAGGGGGGTAAAATGGTGTAAAAGTGAGGGGGTAATTTGTTCAGAGGGGGTAAAATGATGTAAGAGTTGGGCTGCCAAGGGGGGTAAAACCGTGTAAGAGCGAGGGGGTAATTTGTTATGATGGGGCAATTCTAACAATTATTATTTATATATATATATATATATATATATATATATATATATATATATATATATTTATATATAGACCGTCAAGAGTTGGACAAGCATCGATGGTCTGGAGGATAAGGCGACGCAACTGAGGGTACAGAGGTTGTGGGTTCAAGATTGGCAGTCTTCAGGTATGGGGGCTAAAACAATGTAAGATTGAGGGGGTAAAATGATGTCAGAGTTGGGCTGCCAGGGGGGTAAAATGATGTAAGAGTTGGGCTGCCAAGGGGGGTAAAATTACTTAAGAGTGGGGCTGCAATGGAAGGATTTTTTAAGGAAAATGCAGCTCAAAACTCATACGTCTTTTTGGGCTGCATTGGGCTTCCAATGGTGTAAGAGTGAGGGGGTAAAAGAAAAATTACCCCCCAACTCTTACATCGTTTTACCCCCCTTGGCAGACCAAAAAAAATGTAAGAGTGGGGGGTTAATTTATCTTTTACCCCCTCACTCTTACACCATTTTACCCCCTTGGCAGACCAAAAAAGATGAAAGAGTGGGAGGTTAATTTGTCTTTTACCCCCTCACTCTCACACCATTTTATCCCCCTTGGCAGACCAAAAAAGATGTAAGAGTGGGGGGTTAATTTGTCTTTCACCCCCTCACTCTTACACCATTTTACCCCCCTTGGAAGCCCAATGCAGCCCAAAAAGACGTAAGAGTTTTGAGCTGCATTTTCCTAAAAAATCCTCCCATTGCAGCCCCACTCTTACATCATTTTGGGCGGAAAAATTCAACCCGGGGTAGCTGCAAATCAGCTCTCGAGCATTGACCGAATATACTAAAACGTCACTTCCATCTATTGGTCCGACGATTCGAACAGTTAATAACAAAATTGCCGAAACAGTGAAGCAAAGCCAACGGTCACTTTTAATTTAGGAGACTTTCTGAAAAATTGGATTCTTTTCAAACCTGTTCAAATTCATTTTCCTCGGCACTTATATGTGAAACTAACTGTTAAAAATTGCTTTCCCATGCTATTATGCCATTAACTTTTTGAGATTCCGATTATTTTATGTATTACTAGATATCATAACCAGTTAATATTGTACATCTGTTGAGTCCCGCGTTGACCTTTCTTGGCAACCATATCCAAGAACCATATATGGTCCCATACAGGCCATAAAAGTTTCTTATATGATCTTGCTATGGTTGCCAAAATCTCCATATATGATTCTTATATGGCATCCAAGAATCCAATATGGTCATTTGTGCGTTCTTTCAACGCCCATACAAAGCATATGCAGCAGTTCCAGCTTTAAACGCTTTACACGACTTATGGCATATTGGTACCGTATATGGTTCTTACAATGGTTCATATATGGTTCTTATATGGTCCATATATGGTTCTTATATGGTCCATATATGGTTCTTATATGATCCATATGTGGTTCTTAAATGTTTCTTTCATGGTTCACATATGGTTCCGACATGTTTCTTACATGTTTATTACATGGTCCATACATTGTTATTACAACAAACGTTCGTGGATAGTTACATGGTTCTTAGGTGATCCATATATGCTTCTTACATGTTTCTTACATGGTTCATATATGGTTCCGGCATGTTTCTTACATGGTCCATACATGGTTATTACATGCTCCACACAAGGTTATTACAACAAAACCTTTGTGATCAGTTACATGGTGGTTACATGATCCATATATGGTTCTTACATGTTTATTTGATGGCTCATATATGGTTCCGACATGTTCTTTACATGATCCAACATGGTTTTTACTTGGTCCATTGACGTTTATTACAACAAAACCTTTCTGATTATTTACATGATTCTTACATGATCCATAAATGCTCCTTACAAGATTCATACATAGTTCTTGCATGACCCGCAAATGGTTCCATAACGGTTCCTGTTTGACTCTATGGTTTTCTAAATATTCACGTATAGTACGCGATTTTTGCATGGCTGCTCTGTGTTTCTTACATGCATATGGAAGCTAAGAAGAATATAAAAGAACTGAATCTGCTTTTTTGAAAGCTTAATGTCATATTAATATCACCACTGTAATTTTTTCTTGTTTTCCTGTATTTTTTAACTTTTAAATGCCTTTTCTAAGGCCCACTGGTTCTCAAAAAGTCCAAATACAGTACGTGGTTTTCGCATTGTTTCTCTGTGTTTCCTATATGTATATGGTTGCTAAGAAAAATATAAAAGAACTGAATTTGCTTTTTCGAAAGCTTAATGTCATATTAATATCACCACTGTAATTTTTACTTGTTTTGCTGTATTTTTTAACTTATAAATGGTTTTTCTATGGTATCCAATAATTCAAAAAAGTATATACCCTTTCATAGCTTATTCATAAATTTCATGCATTACTTCAAATTTCCCGCGTTTTTGAACAGTTTACTGCAATGTGTCATCAGTTAGATATTTGTCTTAGATACGGTTGCCGAGAATTGAAACAAGACTTCTCTAAGATTGAAGCAAAAGAAAAATTGCAAACATACAGAAACACAGCTCACCATAAAAAAAGCAAAACTAAGAAAGTAAAGAAAAAGCAAAGAAAGTTAAATTTTCAACAAAATAATCATTTGATCAACAAAGAAAATTGCACAAAGATAATCAAGGTACATACACAACAAAAATTAAATATTAATATGTTTTGAATGTCTTTCGGTAGTTTTCTAGATCCTAATCATGCTCAAAGCAATTCAGAGGGGGTGACAAGTACAATATATTATTAAAATCAATGCGTAAAAACTTGTTTTTGATTGCATCCTGAAACACAATGTTTCTGTTTTTAAAGTTTTTTTTTAAAAATGAGAAAAGAACAAGCGGGCGCTGCTGGTGCTTGATTGCCTTTTTTCACTTCAATATTTTTTAGTACAAAAACCGATAATTTCTCAACGTTATTTGAGGGAAAAAACCCTTATCTGGCCATAGCGAAGCCTTCCATTGCTTCTATAAGATATATAACTGTTTCGTGACGACTGATGGCAGAGTGAATCAAATTAAAAGAAACTAAGCTTTGCGTTGCTGTAGAAAACGTCTCCTTCAGCTCTGATATCATCTGGTATTCCAGAATTCAAACATTGTTTGAAGAATCTCTTTTTTCCGCGAATTTTGCTGGCGAATTCTGCAAGTTTGTTGTCCCCTATTTCTCTTCGGTACGAATCTTTGTTTCGAATATAACGCTCGACTAAAAGCTGCAAATGATTGACCGTTCCTGTTGATTTCGGCTGCAAGAGGTAGTTAGCCGATTCAAACATCATTGCGGACGCTGTCCATAAAGGTCCAAAAGATCTTACTTGCCACGCTAAGTGTGAGAGGGCATGCACATTTGGTGGAAAGATTTGTTCCGAATATCGTTTTTTCAGTTGTAGGAGAAAACTTCGAATCAGTTTTTTCAGCTTCATTTGTATGCAAAGAAGAAATCATGAGGAGACGAATGGCGTAACTCAAAAGAATAAAGCGATCTTAAAGATCTTCATTGACAGTCGAATGGAAAAGAATTGCGCCGATATAAAAAAACTATAGCGTCAATTCGTTCGCTTTGAAGAAATCCAGTTCACGCAGTGGTCCGACAGATCTTTTGAATTCGCAAGTTAGCTGAAATCGATTACAATTTTTTAACATCAAATAAGAGTCAAATAGAAATCACCAAAAGATAAGCAAAAAAAATTACCGCGATATTTTTGGCGGCACCTTCAATCAATTGAAGATCGCTTCTCGCTGTCTTTTTAGCAATCAATTGCAATAAAACTTTGGAAACCCCAAGATAAACTTGATGCATGACGTCAATTGGAGCCGCTAGAGGTAAGTTAGGAATTAGAGCAAAAATCTTTGATCTGCCTTTGACACCACGATAAACTCTCAGATGGTTTTGCTCAATTTCTTTCAGATGCTTGTCGTGTAATTCAGGAGTTCGCATTTTAAAATTGTGAATAGCTTAGTAACGAGCCGTTTCGACTAATTGAGTTTGCACAAGGCACAGTGTGCAGCCATAACGCGCAAGATGATGGTATATATTGATGCTCTTGCCGGTAAATAGGACATCAGAAGAAATATGCTATATTTAAGGCTGTAGGAAGACTCTCTAAACCGTATTTGCAGAGATTTACAGGCAATCTCGTTCCGCAAATCCTGGAAAAAATCAATGAACGATTCAAATCAATTTGAACTTTAATTTATAGTTTTGTATATTTTAGTTTAAAACATTACCTCGAAGATATCGTCCCAAGCTGGTTTAATGTTACCCAACCAAAGCGCAGCCAAAACAATATTTTCGAAGGAGGACCGCAAAATTGGGGGTCAATTTGCAATTGCCAACCAAGCCGGAAGATAGATTTTGACGATGCTTTCATTATCTTAACGCCATCTGAATAAAAAATTATGAAGATTTCTAGTGTTTTCGCGTTCAAGTCGAAGAAAGCAGGAAGATTTAAATCTGATTCTTTTTTTCGTTCGTGGTCATAGCGAAAAAGTTCTGTAATGTTTTTCTGAGTTACAGATTGCAGCTCCGTCATAACTCTGCGCCAACTAATCGCAATAAACTGATCCAGTCCTTTGCTTCCGAGTCGGACGTTCCCTGCCTGGAAATAATTGCTGATACACAACTCACTAAGTCAGATTCTGGGTTACAAATTGCCTGACTGCAATCATCTTCTGATACAGAAGAGCTTAACCCAATTGCAGGCCTTGAAACAACAATCGGAACAATTTCACTGACGTTTTCAATTTCCAAATCCAGGGCAACAGAAACCTGAGGTGTCGATATATTAAAATTATTGGACTCAGTAACATTTTCAACTTCATTTAAAACTTGCGATTGAACAACCTCCATCATTTCATTTTGTTCGATCTCCCATTATTTATCAGACGAACAATCGGTTGAGTTGTCAGAGCTACTTGTCGGATATGAGCGTGATCCCTCTACTCGTGCACGTTTCCTAGAAACATCTAGTCTTCGACGACTTTGTCTAAATACAGACAGTCGGTTAGACTCAACTTGATCAAAGACACGTAGCTTCAGTTTATCGTCAATTTCAGTTGCCTGAGTTGCTTTTACTGCCTGCTGAACATGCAAATGATCTTTTTGGCATTTGCAATAGATATTATTTTTGCCAAAATAGTCGTCGCCGTAATACACAAGAAGTTCATCTCCAGGATGGACGTCTTTGAGTATTTCTGCTTTAACACATTTCTGTGCACCTATTTCACAGACTACAAATTGACAGTTGGGATCACACGAGTGATTAACAAAACGAACAGAACCGCACATTAAGCGCATTTTGTTGCAGAATTTTGTTGGCTTGAATACGGATATGGGCAGGATTTTATTTTTGTCTGTTGATTCCACTTGTTCTAAAATTGCCCACAAATTTTTCAGAATTTTTCCTTTTTAAACTTTTAAAGTGTCAGTGCCGTTGAAAAACAGTCCATAGCCTCCAAAAGTATCCAATTTGACTTCAAACAACGAATTGGTGGCCTCATTGTAGCAGACTCGAAGCAATGAGTCGTATTTGGCATACAGAGCTTGTTCTTCTACAAGTTTAAGGTAAAGCTCAGGTGAAAATTTCTCAACCATCGCAATAACTTCGCGGCCATTTTGAGCAATCATCTCGTTGGTAAATTGCGCATCACATTGAGCAAGAACAAGACTTTTGTGTTTGTTTCTGATTTCAACTGAAACAAAGATGGCAAATAAACTACCGGCAAAAGAAAAAAGTTAAGTTATTTAAGCGGTCTTAAGCAAATTAAGACAACTAAAAAGCGTCTCAATTTGTAGTCAGAGAGCTTCTGAAATCATTAACTCTTTATCTGAGAAAACAAATTTGTCACCAACTGAGTTGAAGAACAGCAAATCATCAAAAGCATCATATTAGGGTACACGGTTGACAAAAGTTTCTCCAATTATACAGCTATATAAATCATGAGTTGTTTTTCCGAACAAAAAAGTAGCAATATAAAATGAAACAAGGACTCATGTACTCAATCAATTTGAACTTCCTTGATTATAGATAATCGAATTGATCTTCTGAGCATAGTTTGGATTTTTCTTCTTTAAATCTAGTCCCATTTGGTTTGCGGCATTCCTGGCTACTTTAAGTGCCAGCTCAGCATTTCGCGGGTACTTACGGTGAACAACATCTAAAGCAAAAAACTCTAAAAATGTTTTCATCCAGTTTTATTAACCCAAAACCTTGAGCTTGAACTTTTATTAATTTTACAGCTTAGATTCTTGACTATTTTCACTGAATTTTTTCCAAATTATGAAAAAAACATCTATCATTAAAAATCTTTTCGACGTGCTCATCAACTCTCCCTCCTTGGTCAGACATTCTGCTCCCAGGACCCAGCATCTTTTTCCTGCAGCTTGCAGTTGTTTTTCTCACCGAAAATTTTTCTGGCTAACTGTCGCCCAAATTTTGATGGTTCATGGCCTGCCTGGAGCTCTACAAGATTTTCCCCTTTTAACCTTACAGCGAGATCTTCACTGTTGTCGAAAAGAACTTTTTCGCGCCGAGTCATAAGAATCACAGAATTAGGGAATTCTGCATGAGATGCCTTCTCTTGCTTTCTTGAGTTTTTCAGGTTTTCATTATGGCACTCTATGATGCGATCGAATTCGCTTTCCAATTTCAAAAGGGGAGCAGAGGTACTGAAGTTCCTATCGTCAATGCTGTCGGCGGGGTAGTGCTCAACTATTTCTTCCACATTATCGTCCCGCTCTTCACTTGATCCACTCAGTTTTCTCAAATGCCGCATTTTTTTTGGAGGTTGCACTTCTTCATCAGAAAATTCAAAAGACTGCGCATCATCACTGATAGAGTATTCAGAATCAGTTTTCTCTAGCAGACATTACCCTGAAATACAAAGTGTCCTTCAGTAGATAACAAAGACTGATATAAAACCATTGTCTTTTCTTTTTGTAACCGCGATTATCTTTGTAAAACTCAAAGCTTATCTTTGTAAAGCAAAGCTAATACATTATAAATCCAACTCCTCTTTGCCAGGTTGATTATATTTTTCTGAAGAAAAAATTGCATTTGAAGCAATGGTTTAATTTCTATAACATGTTTAACTTTTATTTCTGAACTATGTTTGAGAACAAGCTCAAATACATCAACAACGGTGTATTTTCACAGAAAAAAAAGGAAACGTCTGAAGAGGAGAAACTATATAATAAACACAAATGAACGTTTGTCAAATCAAGTGGCACCAAAAAAAGTAAACTGGCATTTTTTCATAACACATTGAACAAAGTTTACAATAAGGCAACAGATAACACAGAGACAAAAACAATACCTTAATTTGTTAACGACTAAAGCAAGCAGTATAATTGCCACAAAAAATTTAGTTTTGAACTTAAAGTTGAAGTTATTCAAATGAAGTAGAGAAGCAGAAAGTAATTTTTTTAAATCAATTATGTAGTTTCAAAATATGCTAATATTCTGGCACATCAATTTGGGAGAAGCAAGATAAAAAAATAGCAACAACTCGGAGGAGAACAAGCACTCAAGTTTCTGGAAGAATCGCTGTATGTCAAAACTAAGACCCCATACCAACGGTATTTCTTGCTTCTTTTTTCCCAGAAAATTTTTGTCTCATTTCCGCACCGTACTGATTGGCGCCCTGAAAGGCTTTTTCTACGACAAATCGTTTGTTTGAGGGGAACTTCCTCTCGATACAGCTCTTCAATTTCCGCTCAAGCTCTTGATCAACGCTAGGTCGAGAATTGGGCTTCAGAAGTTTTGCACCAATTCTTTGGTTGATCAAAGAGCATTTTTCTCCTGTGCCAAAGATCACAGCAGCAAGTGTTCGACCAAAAGTTGAGGGACCAAACGTAGCATTCAGTGACATTAAATCAACTTCGTTCACCCATATTGGCTCTTGGTTATTTTGATTGTTGGCAGAGATTTCTTCATCAACTATTGGTTCTGTTCTAACATTCATTAAAGAAGTCAATTTCGATCTCAAGAGCTGATTTTCTTTCATGATTTTTTTGTTGTGTTCTTGCTGGACGCTTGCAAGCTCACTCACCATCCGGACAAACACATCAGTGAACTGGTCCATCATCTTCTCGACAACAGTCACTGGAATCTAAACATAATATATGCGTTAAAAACAAGCAAAAAAACAACAATGAAAATTCAAATGCATCTTTGCAAATTTTAGAATTGAGCGACTACTCTAGCTAAAATATTATTATGTATTGCAGGAGTTAACGAGTGGCAACTTAGTCAATATACAATATTAAAAAATAACCGTTTCCTCTAGCTTCTCTTGTGTAGGTTTACTTTGTAACAAGACCAATGGAGCAGCACTTTGTGGGCCAGCCAGTGTGTTCCGATCAAATCTTAAACTCTTCACCGGTGGCTGGTTTTCATCATTGTAAGGGGATATCATGCAGTCTCTTCCTCAAAGCGTTTTGATTTCTTCAATGAACTCTGAGTTCGGCTGTTGTTCAAGTCCCTAGAAATATTGAAGATTTACTTTCAGAGATTCCAATTAGGTACTAAAACGATATGTATAAAAAACACCACAACCACTGGTTTTTGCTTTATTGCAATTGATTTTCGATATAGAAAAAGAGAGAAAAACGTGAAAATGGAAGACAGCAGTTAAAAATTAGACAGAGAGAGAATTAGGGCTGTTGGAATTGAAAAAGAAAGCACCACAAAAAAGAAAAACTTACCTCAAAAAGTGTTTTGGTTTTACAAAAATTGCTTTTTCAAAGAAACTAACCGTGCAAAACTGATATCTGTTAATGACGACTCCGCAGCAGTCACTGTTTCAAAAACTTGTTTTTCCACAACAGAAACTTTTTCTTTGACGCAAAGATCACAGAGGGAGGCCCTAATCCATTCCCCGGTGTGCCACACGTTGCATCGCTCCTTTGGCTGCCTTGCTAATCCCATGGTCAACGTAAACTCTTTTTCCCATCTTGAGCAATTTTACTCCAGTGTGAAAGGCTTGGGATCACCTTTCTTTTAGAACACTCAAAAGAGCTTACTGGCCTTTTGTTAATTTTGTCATCAACTCCGGACATCAGAGGTTGCTGACTATTTACCCCCATGTTTGCCCTACTTGATTTACGTACTTGAGGCATTTCTTTTCACTGAAAAAAAGAAACGCCGTTGAAAACGAAAAAGAAAGGTTAACTGCTCTTGACCTTACTTAACCAAGAAACCAGTGTTTGTTTTTGTGTGGCCTAAAATTAAACAAATATACCATAAGGGTATTTTTTTATAAAGCAATTTGAATAAAAATCTTTTCAACAGAAAGATTAAGATAATTTAAATAAAGGACCACAATTTTATTTCAACTTAGATCAAATCTAACACCATTTTTTGTGAAGTTATTAAAATAAAACGGTATTCAATCAAATGGCACCATCTGTAAAAAAGCAGAGCTTTTCTGCTACAAGCATTTTTTACCAAAGGAATTTCGAGAAGCTTGACTTTTGAGTTTTCTAAAGCATTCAGTTATGAAACTTTGTTCTCATTGATTTCTTTGATACGTTTGCGAGCCTTGAGTTTGAATCTCCTCAGGGTGCTTTCGTCGCATTTCTGATCCATAACTATTAGCGCCAAGGCCCACATTACTGCCCACATTACTGAAACTTCCTTGTCATCGTGGAACTTCTGTTCAACACAATCTTAAAACAACTTTTCAAGCCTTTGATCGTATGTTGGCGAAAAACAACTTTGCCAAACTCTGCAATTCAACATTTTGTTGATGAGCGTACACGTAACCCCATATACGAACAGTATTGGGGCTAGAAATCTGCCAAAGTTAAAAACGCCATCTTCCCCAACTTTTCAGAATAAATAGGCAACGAAAACAATTCTCCATCAGCTAAATCACTTCCTGATACATCCAGTAACCCATACACTTGATCCAAACTTCTTGAATCTTGACAACTCATTTCAAACAACCTGAAAGAGTTCGAAAACCTTTTGAGTAGAAATATATTTTTATTTGCAGACACTGAGTTTTGTCAAAATAAAGAATGCTTCTTTCGAGAAAACGCAAAAGCTAAAATAAAGTAACATTTTAAGTCCAGCCACAAAAAAGATGCTTCACGACAAAGTTTGCTCGACTAGCACTGTAATCTCAATTTAGGAGACCTAAAAGGAAAAAATTTCTATTTCCATTTTTAGCAACGAAAAATAGAGAGTTTTGGCCGAATAAAGAATGCTTCTTTCAAGAAAACGAAAGAAAAGGCTAAAATCAATCGAAAATTTCAAAAACACTCCCCAGGAAAATTTGATGGGTGCATTCTACGCGTATCCAGCCTACAAAAACACGGTTACAAGCCCATTGACTTCAAATAATAGTTTCATAAATGAGAACGAAACTTTCTAAAAAAAAAGAAGGGGTATTAGGCGTTTTGAAAAAAAATGTTTTCAAGTCCAGCCACTTACAAGATGCTTGATGACCAAAAGTTCGTTTGGCTAGCACTGTAAGCTCAATTTAGGAGGCCTTAACAAGAAAAATTCCCATTTACGTTTTTAGGAACGAGAAATGGAGAGTTTTGTCCAAATAAAGAATGCTTTTTTCGAGAAAACGAAAAAAACAGGCAAAATCAAGTTAAGTTTTCCAAAACACTAGCAAGAAAAATTTGATGCGTGCATTCTACGCGTATCGAGCTTAGAAAAACAGTGTTATAAGCCAATTGACTCCAACTAATTATTGGAACGAAAATTGAGAACAAGACTTTCTAAAAAAAAAGAATTAAGCGTTTTGAAAAATGTTTTTGAATTCCA
Organism: Convolutriloba macropyga; assembly: GCF_964194025.1. Lineage (NCBI taxonomy): Eukaryota > Metazoa > Xenacoelomorpha > Acoela > Convolutidae > Convolutriloba > Convolutriloba macropyga. The sequence continues at coordinate 89,376 of NW_027452384.1, read as the reverse complement.
GCAACTTACAAGATGCTTGATGACAAAAAATTCGCTTGGCTAGCACTGTAAGCTCAATTTATGAGCCCTAAACAGAAGAAAATTCCTATTTTCGTTTTAAGCAACGAAAAATTGAGAGTTTTGTCCAAATAAAGAATGCTTTTCTCCAGAAAACGCAGAAAAAGCGTAAAATCAAGTGAATTTTTCAAAAACATTTGCAAAATAAATTGATGTGTGCATTCTACGCGTATTCAGCCTAGAAATGCAGGTTTACAAGCCAATATACTTCAAATATTTTTTTGAAAGAAAAATGAGAACGAAACTTTCTAAAAAAAGAAGCAATAAGCGTGTTGAAAAATGTTTTAAAGTCCAGCCACTTACAAGATGCTTGATGACAAAAAGTTCGCTTGGCTAGCCCTGTAAGCTCAATTTATGAGCACTAAATAGAAGAAAATTCCTATTTCCGTTTTAAGCAACGGAAAGTAGTGAATTTTGTCCAAATAAGGAATGCTTTATTCCAGAAAACGCAAAGAAAGCCTAAAATCAAGTAAAACTTTCAAAAACAATTGCAATAAAAAATAATGTGTGCATTCTACGCGTATCTAGCCTAGAAATACAGGGTTAGCAGCTCATTGACTTCAAATACTTTTTTGGACAAAAAATGAGAACACACCTTTCTGAAAAAAAGAAGCATTAAGCGTTTTGAAAAATGTTTTCAGTTCAGACACTTACAAGACGCTTGATGACAAAAAATTCGCTTGGCTAGCGCTCTAAGCTCAATTTATGAGCCCTAAACAGAAGAAAATTCCTATTTTCGTTTTAAGCAACGAAAAATTGAGAGTCTTGTCCAAATAAAGAATGCTTTTCTCCAGAAAACGCAAAAAAAGCCTAAAATCAAGTGAAATTTTCAAAAACATTTGCAATAAAAAATTGATTTGTGCATTCTACGCGTATTCAGCCTAGAAATGCAGGTTTACAAGCCAATATACTTCAAATATTTCTTGAACGAAAAATGAGAATCAAATTTGATTAAAAAAGAAGCATTAGGCGTTTTGAAAATTGTTTTCAAGTTCAGACAATTACAAAATGCTTGATGACAAAAAGTTCACCTGGCTAGCACTGTAAGATCGATTTATGAGCCCTGAACAGAAGAAAATTCCTTTTTCGGTTCTAGGCAACAAAAAATAGAGAGCTTTGTCCAAATAAAGAATGCTCCTTTAGAGGAAACGCGAAAAAAGGTAACAATCAAGTGAAATTTTCAAAAACACTTGCATTAGAAAATTGATGTGTGCATTCTACGCAAAATAGAGAGCTTTGTCCAAATAAAGAATGCTCCTTTAGAGGAAACGCGAAAAAACGTAACAATCAAGTGAAATTTTCAAAAACACTTGTATTAGAAAATTGATGTGTGCATTCTACGCAAAATAGAGAGCTTTGTCCAAATAAAGAATGCTTCATTAGAGAAAAGGAAAAAGGAGTCTAAAATGAAGTAAAATTATCAAAACCACCCGCAACAAAAAGTTGACGCGTGGATTCTACTTATATTTGGCCTAGCAAAACAGGGTTACAAGCCCATTGCTTCACATGATTTTTTGAACGAAAAGGGAGGACCAAATTTTCTTTAAACAAAGAAGCATTAAACGTTTTGAAAAAAGTTTTCAAGTGCAGCAACTTACAAGATGTTTACTATTAAAATGTTTACTTCGCTAGCACTGTAAGCTCAATTTAGGAGCCCTAAACAGAAAAAAAATCCTATTTAGGTTTTTAGCAAAAAAATATAAGAAATTTTGTCTAAATAAAGAATGCTTGTTTCGAGAAAACGAAAATAATTCTAAAATGAAGCAAAATTTTCAGAACTACCCGCAACAAAAAATTGACGCTTGCATTCTATTTGTGTTTGCCCTAGCAAAACAAGGTTACAAGCCCATTGCTTCAAATAATTTTTTGAACGAAAAGGGAGGACCAAACTTTCTTTAAACAAAGAAGCATTAAACGTTTTGAAAAAAGTTTTCAAGTGCACCAACTTACAAGATGTTTACTATTAAAATGTTTACTTCGCTAGCACTGTAATCTCAATTTAGGAGCCCTAAACAGAAGAAAAATCCTTTTTAGGTTTTTAGAAAAAAATATAAGAAATTTTGTCCAAATAAAGAATGCTTCTTTCGAGAAAACGAAAATAAGTCTAAAATGAAGCAAAATTTTCAAAACTACACGCAACAAAAAATTGACGCGTGCATTCTACTTGTGTTTGGCCTAGCAAAACAGGGTTACAAGCCCATTGCCTTCACATGATTTTTTGAACAAAAAGGGAGGACCAAAACTTCATTAAAAAAAGCATTAAACGTTTTGAAAAAAGTTTTCAGGTCCAGCAACTTTTAAGATGTTTACTACCAAAATGTATACTTCGCTATCACTGTAAGCTCAGTTTAGGAGCCCGAAACAGTAGAAAAATCCTATTTAGGTTTTTAGCAAAAAAAATATAAGTAATTTTGTCCAAATAAAGAATGCTTCTTTCGAGAAAACAAAAAAAAGTCTAAAATGAAGCAAAATTTTCAAAACTACCCGCAACAGAAAATTGACGCTTGTATTCTATTTGTGTTTGCCCTAGCAAAACAATGTTACAAGCCCATTGCTTCAAATAATTTTTTGAACGAAAAGGGAGGACCAAATTTTCTTTAAACAAAAAAGCATTAAACGTTTTGAAAAAAGTTTTCAAGTTCAGCAACTTACAAGATGTTTACTACCAAAATGTAAAGGTTTACTTCGCTAGCACCGTAAGCTCAACTTAGGAGCCCGAAACAGAAGAAAAATCCTATTTAGGTTTTTAGCAAAAAAATATAAGAAATTTTGTCTAAATAAAGAATGCATCTTTCGAGAAAACAAAAAAAAGTCTAAAATGAAGCAAAATTTTCAAAACTACCCGCAACAAAATTGACGCGTGCTTTCTACTTGTATTTGGCCTACCAAAAACAGGGTTACAGGCCCATTGCCTTCACATGATTTATGGAACCCAAAGGGAGGACCAAATTTTCTTTAAAAAAAAGAAGCATTAAACATTTTGAAAAAAGTTTTCAAGTTCAGCAACTTACAAGATGTTTACTACCAAAATGTTTACTTCGCTAGCACTGTAAGCTCAACTTAGGAGCCTGAAATAGAAGAAAAATCCTATTTAGGTTTTTAGCAAAAAAATATAAGTAATTTTGTCCAAATAAAGAATGCTTCTTTCGAGAAAACGAAAAAGAAGTCTAAAATGAAGCAAAATTTTCAGAACTACCCGCAACAAAAAATTGACGCTTGCATTCTATTTGTGTTTGCCCTAGCAAAACAGGGTTACAAGCCGATTGCTTCAAATAATTTTTTGAACGAAAAGGGAGGACCAAGTTTTCTTTAAACAAAGAAGCCTTAAACGTTTTGAAAAAAGTTTTCAGGTCCAGCAACTTTTAAGATGTTTACTACCAAAATGTTTACTTCGCTAGCACTGTAAGCTCAATTTAGGAGCCCTAAACAGAAGAAAAATACTGTTTAGGTTTTTAGCGAAAACATATAAGAAATTTTGTCTAAATAAAGAATGCATCTTTCGAGAAAACAAAAAAAAGTCTAAAATGAAGCAAAATTTTCAAAACTACCCGCAACAAAATTGACGCGTGCTTTCTACTTGTATTTGGCCTACCAAAAACAGGGTTACAGGCCCATTGCCTTCACATGATTTATGGAACCCAAAGGGAGGACCAAATTTTCTTTAAAAAAAAGAAGCATTAAACATTTTGAAAAAAGTTTTCAAGTTCAGCAACTTACAAGATGTTTACTACCAAAATGTTTACTTCGCTAGCACTGTAAGCTCAACTTAGGAGCCTGAAATAGAAGAAAAATCCTATTTAGGTTTTTAGCAAAAAAATATAAGTAATTTTGTCCAAATAAAGAATGCTTCTTTCGAGAAAACGAAAAAGAAGTCTAAAATGAAGCAAAATTTTCAGAACTACCCGCAACAAAAAATTGACGCTTGCATTCTATTTGTGTTTGCCCTAGCAAAACAGGGTTAAAAGCCGATTGCTTCAAATAATTTTTTGAACGAAAAGGGAGGACCAAGTTTTCTTTAAACAAAGAAGCCTTAAACGTTTTGAAAAAAGTTTTCAGGTCCAGCAACTTTTAAGATGTTTACTACCAAAATGTTTACTTCGCTAGCACTGTAAGCTCAATTTAGGAGCCCTAAACAGAAGAAAAATACTGTTTAGGTTTTTAGCGAAAACATATAAGAAATTTTGTCTAAATAAAGAATGCTTCTTTCGAGAAAACGAAAAAGAAGTCTAAAATGAAGCAAAATTTTCAGAACTACCCGCAACAGAAAATTGACGCTTGTATTCTATTTGTGTTTGCCCTAGCAAAACAATGTTACAAGCCCATTGCTTCAAATAATTTTTTGAACGAAAAGGGAGGACCAAATTTTCTTTAAACAAAAAAGCATTAAACGTTTTGAAAAAAGTTTTCAAGTTCAGCAACTTACAAGATGTTTACTACCAAAATGTTTACTTCGCTAGCACTGTAAGCTTAATTTAGGAGCCCTAAACAGAAGAAAAATCCTGTATAGGTTTTTAGCAAAAAAATATAAGAAATTTTGTCCAAATAAAGAATGCTTCTTTCGAGAAAACGAAAATAAGTCTAAAATGAAGCAAAATTTTCAAAACTACCCGCAACAAAATTGACGCGTGCTTTCTACTTGTATTTGGCCTAGCAAAACAGGGTTACAAGCCCATTGACTTCACATGATTTTTTGAACGAAAAGGGAGGACCAAAACTTCATTAAAAAAAGCATTAAACGTTTTGAAAAAAGTTTTCAGGTCCAGCAACTTTTAAGATGTTTACTACCAAAATGTATACTTCGCTAGCACTGTAAGCTCTATTTATGAGCCCTAAACAGAAGAAAAATCCTATTTAGGTTTTTAGCAAAAACATATAAGAAATTTTGTCTAAATAAAGAATGCTTCTTTCGAGAAAACGAAAAAGAAGTCTAAAATGAAGCAAAATTTTCAAAACTACCCGCAACAAAATTGACGCGTGCTTTCTACTTGTATTTGGCCTACCAAAAACAGGGTTACAGGCCCATTGCCTTCATATGATTTATGGAACCAAAAGGGAGGACCAAATTTTCTTTAAAAAAAGAAGCATTTAACGTTTTGAAAAAAGTTTTCAAGTTCAGCAACTTACAAGATGTTTACTACCAAAATGTTTACTTAGCTAGCACTGTAAGCTCAACTTAGGAGCCTGAAACAGAAGAAAAATCTTATTTAGGTTTTTAGCAAAAAAATATAAGTAATTTTTTCCAAATAAAGAATGCTTCTTTCGAGAAAACGAAAAAGAAGTCTAAAATGAAGCAAAATTTTCAGAACTACCCGCAACAAAAAAATGACGCGTGCATTCTTTTTGTGTTTGGCCTAGCAAAACAGGGTTACAAGCCCATTGCTTCACATAATTTTTTGAACGAAAAGGGAGGACCAAATTTTCTTTAAACAAAGAAGCATTAAACGTTTTGAAAAAAGTTTTCAAGTTCAGCAACTTACAAGATGTTTACTACCCAAAATGTTTACTTCGCTAGCACTGTAAGCTCAATTTAGGAGCCCTAAACAGAAGAAAAATACTATTTAGGTTTTTAGCGAAAACATATAAGAAATTTTGTCTAAATAAAGAATGCTTCTTTCGAGAAAACGAAAAAGAAGTCTAAAATGAAGCAAAATTTTCAAAACTACCCGCAACAAAATTGTCGCGTGCTTTCTACTTGTATTTGGCCTATCAAAAACAGGGTTACAGGCCCATTGCCTTCATATGATTTATGGAACCAAAAGGGAGGACCAAATTTTCTTTAAAAAAAAAGAAGCATTAAACGTTTTGAAAAAAGTTTTCAAGTTCAGCAACTTACAAGATGTTTACTACCAAAATGTAAAGGTTTACTTCGCTAGCACCGTAAGCTCAACTTAGGAGCCCGAAACAGAAGAAAAATCTTATTTAGGTTTTTAGCAAAAAAATATAAGAAATTTTGTCTAAATAAAGAATGCATCTTTCGAGAAAACAAAAAAAAGTCTAAAATGAAGCAAAATTTTCAAAACTACCCGCAACAAAATTGACGCGTGCTTTCTACTTGTATTTGGCCTACCAAAAACAGGGTTACAGGCCCATTGCCTTCACATGATTTATGGAACCCAAAGGGAGGACCAAATTTTCTTTAAAAAAAAGAAGCATTAAACATTTTGAAAAAAGTTTTCAAGTTCAGCAACTTACAAGATGTTTACTACCAAAATGTTTACTTCGCTAGCACTGTTAGCTCAACTTAGGAGCCTGAAATAGAAGAAAAATCCTATTTAGGTTTTTAGCAAAAAAATATAAGTAATTTTGTCCAAATAAAGAATGCTTCTTTCGAGAAAACGAAAAAGAAGTCTAAAATGAAGCAAAATTTTCAGAACTACCCGCAACAAAAAATTGACGCTTGCATTCTATTTGTGTTTGCCCTAGCAAAACAGGGTTACAAGCCGATTGCTTCAAATAATTTTTTGAACGAAAAGGGAGGACCAAGTTTTCTTTAAACAAAGAAGCCTTAAACGTTTTGAAAAAAGTTTTCAAGTTCAGCAACTTACAAGATGTTTACTACCAAAATGTTTACTTCGCTAGCACTGTAATATCAATTTAGGAGCCCTAAGCAGAAGAAAAATCCTATTTAGGTTTTTAGAAAAAAAATATAAGAAATTTTGTCCAAATAAAGAATGCTTCTTTCGAGAAAACAAAAAAAAGTCTAAAATGAAGCAAAATTTTCAAAACTACCCGCAACAAAATTGACGCGTGCTTTCTACTTGTATTTGGCCTACCAAAAACAGGGTTACAGGCCCATTGCCTTCACATGATTTATGGAACCCAAAGGGAGGACCAAATTTTCTTTAAAAAAATGAAGCATTAAACATTTTGAAAAAAGTTTTCAAGTTCAGCAACTTACAAGATGTTTACTACCAAAATGTAAAGGTTTACTTCGCTAGCACCGTAAGCTCAACTTAGGAGCCCGAAACAGAAGAAAAATCCTATTTAGGTTTTTAGCAAAAAAATATAAGAAATTTTGTCTAAATAAAGAATGCTTCTTTCGAGAAAACAAAAAAAAGTCTAAAATGAAGCAAAATTTTCAAAACTACCCGCAACAAAATTGACGCGTGCTTTCTACTTGTATTTGGCCTACCAAAAACAGGGTTACAGGCCCATTGTCTTCACATGATTTATGGAACCCAAAGGGAGGACCAAATTTTCTTTAAAAAAAAGAAGCATTAAACATTTTGAAAAAAGTTTTCAAGTTCAGCAACTTACAAGATGTTTACTACCAAAATGTTTACTTCGCTAGCACTGTTAGCTCAACTTAGGAGCCTGAAATAGAAGAAAAATCCTATTTAGGTTTTTAGCAAAAAAATATAAGTAATTTTGTCCAAATAAAGAATGCTTCTTTCGAGAAAACGAAAAAGAAGTCTAAAATGAAGCAAAATTTTCAGAACTACCCGCAACAAAAAATTGACGCTTGCATTCTATTTGTGTTTGCCCTAGCAAAACAGGGTTACAAGCCGATTGCTTCAAATAATTTTTTGAACGAAAAGGGAGGACCAAGTTTTCTTTAAACAAAGAAGCCTTAAACGTTTTGAAAAAAGTTTTCAAGTTCAGCAACTTACAAGATGTTTACTACCAAAATGTTTACTTCGCTAGCACTGTAATATCAATTTAGGAGCCCTAAACAGAAGAAAAATCCTATTTAGGTTTTTAGAAAAAAAATATAAGAAATTTTGTCCAAATAAAGAATGCTTCTTTCGAGAAAACAAAAAAAAGTCTAAAATGAAGCAAAATTTTCAAAACTACCCGCAACAAAATTGACGCGTGCTTTCTACTTGTATTTGGCCTACCAAAAACAGGGTTACAGGCCCATTGCCTTCACATGATTTATGGAACCCAAAGGGAGGACCAAATTTTCTTTAAAAAAAAGAAGCATTAAACATTTTGAAAAAAGTTTTCAAGTTCAGCAACTTACAAGATGTTTACTACCAAAATGTAAAGGTTTACTTCGCTAGCACCGTAAGCTCAACTTAGGAGCCCGAAACAGAAGAAAAATCCTATTTAGGTTTTTAGCAAAAAAATATAAGAAATTTTGTCTAAATAAAGAATGCTTCTTTCGAGAAAACAAAAAAAGTCTAAAATGAAGCAAAATTTTCAAAACTACCCGCAACAAAATTGACGCGTGCTTTCTACTTGTATTTGGCCTACCAAAAACAGGGTTACAGGCCCATTGTCTTCACATGATTTATGGAACCCAAAGGGAGGACCAAATTTTCTTTAAAAAAAAGAAGCATTAAACATTTTGAAAAAAGTTTTCAAGTTCAGCAACTTACAAGATGTTTACTACCAAAAGGTTTACTTCGCTAGCACCGTAAGCTCAACTTAGGAGCCCGAAACAGAAGAAAAATCCTATTTAGGTTTTTAGCAAAAAAATATAAGTAATTTTGTCCAAATAAAGAATGCTTCTTTCGAGAAAACGAAAAAGAAGTCTAAAATGAAGCAAAATTTTCAGAACTACCCGCAACAAAAAATTGACGCTTGCATTCTATTTGTGTTTGCCCTAGAAAAACAGGGTTACAAGCCGATTGCTTCAAATAATTTTTTGAACGAAAAGGGAGGATCAAGTTTTCTTTAAACAAAGAAGCCTTAAACGTTTTGAAAAAAGTTTTCAAGTTCAGCAACTTACAAGATGTTTACTACCAAAATGTTTACTTCGCTAGCACTGTAATATCAATTTAGGAGCCCTAAACAGAAGAAAAATCCTATTTAGGTTTTTAGAAAAAAAATATAAGAAATTTTGTCCAAATAAAGAATGCTTCTTTCGAGAAAACGAAAATAAGTCTAAAATGAAGCAAAATTTTCAAAACTACCCGCAACAAAAAATTGACGCGTGCATTCTACTTGTATTTTGCCTACCAAAACAGAGTTACAAGCCCATTGCCTTCGCATGATTTATGGAACCAAAAGGGACGACCAAGTTTTCTTTAAACAAAGAAGCCTTAAACGTTTTGAAAAAAGTTCTCAAGTTCAGCAACTTACAAGATGTTTACTACCAAAATGTTTACTTCGCTAGCACTGTAAGCTCAATTTAGGAGCCCTAAACAGAAGAAAAATCCTATTTAGGTTTTTAGGTAACAAAGAAGCCTTAAACGTTTTGAAAAAAGTTTTAAAGTTCAGCAACTTACAAGATGTTTACTACCAAAATGTTTACTTCGCTAGCACTGTAATCTCAATTTAGGAGCCCTAAACAGAAGAAAAATCCTATTTAGGTTTTTAGAAAAAAATATAAGAAATTTTGTCCAAATAAAGAATGCTTCTTTCGAGAAAACGAAAATAAGTCTAAAATGAAGCAAAATTTTCAAAACTACACGCAACAAAAAATTGACGCGTGCATTCTACTTGTATTTTGCCTACCAAAACAGAGTTAAAAGCCCATTGCCTTCGCATGATTTATGGAACCAAAAGGGACGACCAAGTTTTCTTTAAACAAAGAAGCCTTAAACGTTTTGAAAAAAGTTTTCAAGTTCAGCAACTTACAAGATGTTTACTACCCAAAATGTTTACTTCGCTAGCACTGTAAGCTCAGTTTATGAGCCCGAAACAGAAGAAAAATCCTATTTAGGTTTTTTGCAAAAAAATATAAGTAATTTTGTCCAAATAAAGAATGCTTCTTTCGAGAAAACGAAAAAGAAGTCTAAAATGAAGCAAAATTTTCAGAACTACCCGCAACAAAAAATTGACGCTTGCATTCTATTTGTGTTTGCCCTAGCAAAACAGGGTTACAAGCCCATTGCTTCAAATAAATTTTTGAACGAAAAGGGAGGACCAAGTGTTCTTTAAACAAAGAAGCCTTAAACGTTTTGAAAAAAGTTTTCAAGTTCAGCAACTTACAAGATGTTTACTACCAAAATGTTTACTTCGCTAGCACTGTAATCTCAATTTAGGAGCCCTAAGCAGAAGAAAAATCCTATTTAGGTTTTTAGAAAAAAAATATAAGAAATTTTGTCCAAATAAAGAATGCTTCTTTCGAGAAAACGAAAATAAGTCTAAAATGAAGCAAAATTTTCAAAACTACCCGCAACAAAAAATTGACGCGTGCATTCTACTTGTATTTTGCCTACCAAAACAGAGTTACAAGCCCATTGCCTTCGCATGATTTATGGAACCAAAAGGGACGACCAAGTTTTCTTTAAACAAAGAAGCCTTAAACGTTTTGAAAAAAGTTTTCAAGTTCAGCAACTTACAAGATGTTTACTACCAAAATGTTTACTTCGCTAGCACTGTAAGCTCAATTTAGGAGCTCTAAACAGAAGAAAAATCCTATTTAAGTTTTTAGCAAACAAATATAAGAAATTTTGTCCAAATAAAGAATAGTTTTCTCGAGAAAACGAAAATAAGTCTAAAATGAAGCAAAATTTTCAAAACTACCTGCAACAAAAAATTGACGCGTGCATTCTACTTGTATTTGGCCTAGCAAAACAGGGTTACAAGCCCATTGCCTTCACATGATTTTTTAAACGAAAAGGGATGACCAAAGCTTCATTAAAAAAAGCATTAAACATTTTGAAAAAAGTTTTCAAGTCCAGCAACTTACAAGATGTTTACTACCAAAATGTTTACTTCGCTAGCTTTGTAAGCTCAGTTTATGAGCCCGAAACAGAAGAAAAATCCTATTTATGTTTTTTGCAAAAAAAATAAGTAATTTTGTCCAAATAAAGAATGCTTCTTTCGAGAAAAAGAAAAAGAAGTCTAAAATGAAGCCAAATTTCCAAAACTACCCGCAACAAAAAATTGACGTGTGCATTCTACTTGTATTTTGCCTACCAAAACAGAGTTACAAGCCCATTGCCTTCGCATGATTTATGGAACCAAAAAGGACGACCAAGTTTTCTTTAAACAAAGAAGCCTTAAACGTTTTGAAAAAAGTTTTCAATTTCAGCAACTTACAAGATGTTTACTACCCAAAATGTTTACTTCGCTAGCACTGTAAGCTCAGTTTATGAGCCCGAAACAGAAGAAAAATCCTATTTAGGTTTTTAGAAAAAAAATATAAGAAATTTTGTCCAAATAAAGAATGCTTCTTTCGAGAAAACGAAAATAAGTCTAAAATGAAGCAAAATTTTCAAAACTACCCGCAACAAAAAATTGACGCGTGCATTCTACTTGTATTTTGCCTACCAAAACAGAGTTACAAGCCCATTGCCTTCGCATGATTTATGGAACCAAAAGGGACGACCAAGTTTTCTTTAAACAAAGAAGCCTTAAACGTTTTGAAAAAAGTTTTCAAGTTAAGCAACTTACAAGATGTTTACTACCAAAATGTTTACTTCGCTAGCACTGTAAGCTCAATTTAGGAGCTCTAAAAAGAAGAAAAATCCTATTTAGGTTTTAAGCAAACAAATATAAGAAATTTTGTCCAAATAAAGAATGCTTTTCTCGAGAAAACGAAAATAAGTCTAAAATGAAGCAAAATTTTCAAAACTACCCGCAACAAAAAATTGACGCGTGCATTCTACTTGTATTTGGCCTAGCAAAACAGGGTTACAAGCCCATTGCCTTCACATGATTTTTTAAACGAAAAGGGATGACCAAAACTTCATTAAAAAAAGCATTAAACGTTTTGAAAAAAGTTTTCAAGTCCAGCAACTTACAAGATGTTTACTACCAAAATGTTTACTTCGCTAGCTTTGTAAGCTCAATTTAGGAGCCCTAAACAGAAGAAAAATCCTATTTTGGTTTTTAGCAAAAACATATAAGAAATTTTGTCCAAATAAAGAATGCTTCTTTCGAGAAAAAGAAAAAGAAGTCTAAAATGAAGCCAAATTTCCAAAACTACCCGCAACAAAAAATTGACGTGTGCATTCTACTTGTATTTGGCTTACCAAAACAGGGTTACAAGACCATTGCCTTCATATGATTTATGGAACCAAAAGGGAAAACCAAATTTTCTTTGAAAAAAAGAAGCATTAAACGGTTTGAAAAAGGTTTCAAGTCCAGAAACTTACAAGATGTTTACTACCAATATGTTTACTTCGCTAGCACTGTAAGCTCAATTTAGGAGCTCTAAACAGAAGAAAAATCCTATTTAGGTATTTAGCAAAAAAATATAAGAAATTTTGTCTAAATAAAGAATGCTTGTTTCGAGAAAACGAAAATAATTCTAAAATGAAGCAAAATTTTCAAAACTACCTGCAAAAAAAATTGACGCGTGCATTGTACTTGTATTTGGCCTGGCAAACCAGGGCTACAAGCCCATTGCCTTCACATGATTTTTTGAATAAAAAGGGAGGACAAAAACTTCATTAAAAAAGCATTAAACGTTTTGAAAAAAGTTTTCAAGTCCAGCAAGTTACAAGATGTTTACTACCAATATGTTTACTTCGCTAGCACTGTAAGCTCATTTAGGAGCTCTAAGCAGAAGAAAAATCCTAAGTGTGAAGAACAACTGCTTATTTTTATGTTATCCAAAACCGTATAAACATATTGACGAAAGTCACACTTTAAGAGGTATGAAGCCATATAAGCTGGCTTTGGATGTCTATTGCAGCCCTGATAGCCAACTGTTTCCCAATCCACGGTACAACATATTATAATATCATCAATTTTTAAAAAATATATGAGGAATTATAGCTTATTTTTTTGTAATTGAATGAGTTTTCTGTTCTTTTTAAGCCTTCTGAACAAACTTCCCTCATAAACAATGTAGTATAAATATTTTTTATCTGAACAGATTGATATGATGATATGACAGGTTGTATTTACTGATGATTTTGACTCTAGAAACAATGTGTTTGCTTGAAATTTTGCGGTCGTTTTCTTTCTTTTCCTCTAATTTTTTTGTATAGAACTCCACATGGCGTTGAAGTGAACGCAAGCTTTCTGCTAATACAAAAAATGTTTTCTACATTGTTTTTCCAGTGAAAACAATTGAGACACTCAAACGAACCATGTAAATAATGATCAAAGCAGATAAACTCTTGAAAAATAGTTTTGTATTTTTGTTTAATTTAGACAAAAAAATAAACAATACTGAATGTTCTTAATCCGCAAAATTAATTAAAAAAATAAAATAAAATGAACAAAAGTGTTAGGGTACGCTAGTATTGGACAACTTTGAGGCGACAATAGAAAAAAAAAGTATGAGAAAAAAATCTTTACTTAAAAATTTTTTATTTATGGATTTCTTGGTAATCAAATCAAAGATAATAATAACAAAATAGAAAAGTGACATTTTTACAGTTATAAGGCCGCATATGCTGACTTCAGATGTTTATTGCAGCATTTATAGCACATCTTATCACAATCCACGGAATACAACAAAATATAATAACATCAATTTTTAAAAATTTCATTATGAAGAATTATAGCTTATTTTTGTGTAATTGAATGAGCTTTCTGTTACTAATTAAGCCTTTTGAACATACTTCCCTCAAAAATAATGTAGTATGAATCTTTTTTTTCTGAACAGATTGTTGAATGTATTTACTCATGATTTAGACTCTAGAAACAATGTAATTGCTTGAAACTTTACAGTCGCTTTCCTCCTTTTCCTCTGTTTTTTTTGTATAGAACTCCAATTGGTGTTGAAGTGAACGTAGGCTTTCTGTTGATAAAAAAATCTTTTTTTACATTGTTTTTCTAGTGAAAACGATTGAGACACCCAAACGAACCATGTAAATAATGATCAAAGCCGATAAACTCTTGAAAAATAATTTTGTATTTTTGTTTAAGTTAGACAAAAAAATAAACGATACTGAACGTTCTTAAACCGCAAAAGTAATAAAAAAACAATAATAAAGTGAACAAAATTGGTAGAGTACGCTAGTATAGGACAAAATTGAGGCGACAATAGAAAAAATGTATGAAAAAAAAGATCTTTACTTAAAAATATTTTTTTTAATGGATTTCTTGGCAATCATATAAAAGACCGTAATAACAAAATACAAAAGTGACATTTTTACAGTTATAAGGCCGCATATGCTGACTTCAGCTGTTTATTGCAGCGTTTATAGCACATTTTATCACAAACCAAGAAATACAACAAATTATAATAACATCAATTAAAAAAAATCCTAAGTGTGAAGAACAACTGCTCATTTTTATGTTATCAAAGACCGTAGAAACAAATTGGCAAAAGTCACACTTTAAGAGTTATGAGGCCATATGATATGGCTTTGGATGTCTGTTGCAGCCCTGATAGTCATCTGTTTCCCAATCCGCGATACAACAAATTATAATATCATCAATTTTTGAAAAATATATTATGAAGAAGTATAGCTTATTTTTGTGTAATTGAATGAGTTTTCTGTTACTAATTAAGCCTTCTGAACATAATTCCCTCACAAACAATGTAGTATGAATTTTTTTTATCTGAAGAGATTGGTTGTTGTATTTACTCATGATTTTGACTCTAGAAACAATGTGTTTGCTTGAAATTTTACGGTCGTTTTCTTTTTTTTCTCTAATTTTTTTTGTATAGAACTCCACATGGTGTTGAAATGAACTTAAGCATTCTGCTAATACAAAACTCTTTTTTTACATTGTTTTTTTTGTAAAAAACAATTGAGACACCCAAACGAACCATGTAAATAATGATCAAAGCAGATAAACTCTTGAAAAATAGTTTGGTTTTTTTGTTTAAGTTAGACAAAAAAATAAACGATACTGAATGATCCTAATAAGCAAAATTAATATAAAAAACAAAGTGAACAAAAGTGGTAGAGTACGCTAGTATTGGACAACTTTGAGGCGACAATAGAAAAAAGTATGAAAAAAAGATCTACTTAAAATATTTTATTTATGGATTTCTTGGCAATCAAATCAAAGACCATAATAACAAAATACAAAAGTGCTTTTTTACAGTTATAAGGCCGCATATGCTGACTTCAGATGTTTATTGCAGCATCTATAGCACATTTTATCACAATCCACGAAATACAAGAAAATAAAAACATCAATTTTAAAAGAAAATCATACGTGTGAAGAACAATTGCTTATTTTTATGTTATCAAAGACCATAGGAACAAATTGACAAAAGTCACACTTTAAGAGGTATGAGGTCATATAAGCTGGCTTCGGATGTCTATTGCAGCCCTGATAGCCAACTGTTTCCCAATCCACGATACAACAAATTATAATATCATCAAATTATAAAAAAATAAATTATGAAGAATTATAGCTTATTTTTGTGTAATTGAATTAGCTTTCTGTTACTAATTAAGCCTTCTGAACATACGTCCCTCAAAGACAATGTAGTATGAATCTTTTTTTCTGAACAGAGTGGTTGTTGTAGTTACTCATGATTTTGACTCTAGAAACAATGTGTTTGCTTGAAATTTTACGGTCGTTTTCTTTCTTTTCCTCTAATTTTTTTTGTATAGAACTCCACATGGTGTTGAAGTGAACGTAGGCTTTCTGCTAATGCAAAAGCATTTTTTACATTGTTTTTCTAGTAAAAATAATTGAGACACCCAAACGAACCATGCAAATAATGAACAAAGCAGATAAACTCTTGAAAAAGAGTTTTGTATTTTTGTTTAAGTTAGACAAAATAATAAACGATACTGAAAGTTCTTAATCCGCCAAATTAATAAAAAACTAAAATAAATTGAACAAAAGTGGTAGAGTACGCTAGTTTTGGACAACTTTGAGGCGACAATAGAAAAAAAAGTATGAAAAAATAGATCTTTATTTAAAAATAATTTATTTATGGATATCTTGGCAAACATCTCAAAGACCATAATAACAAAATACGAAAGTCTGCTACAAAAAATGTGTTACGTACTGCCACTTAGCTTTTTAGACACTCCTTAAGAAATCTGAAGAGTCATGGATTTCTTGGAAACCATATGCAAGACCATAAATATTTATGGTCTTGGATATGGTTGCCAAGAAATAAAAAATCGAACTAACCTTATTTGCTTTTTTGGAACGCTTAATGTAATCAGAAAATGTTAATTAAGCTGTTCTCTGTGATATTTTTGTGTTTTTTGACTTTGACTGCTGTGGTCTTATATGGCACCATAAATGTGTATGGTCTTGGATATGGTTCTCAAGACACCATGAACTTCAATTTTTTTTCAAGTGTCTTCATGAGTTTTTATCCGCTCAGAGTGCAATGTATGGGTGTTTTAAGAGCTTTTTGAGCAACGTTGATTTTTTGCATGGTCATTTATATGGTTGCCAAGTTACCATGAACTCCATATCTGGCTTGGATATGGTTGCCAAGAAAGGTTTATGGTGGTCAACCCGGGGTATATCATGTTTTTTCTAACGTATTTTGTGGAATTTATTCTCCTCTGTTTCACAATTCGCCATTGCAGGTTAAATGTGGTATATATGAGAAAATTTTTATCCTGATGGTCTAATTGGTGCGTTTTCATTTATTTAGAGATAGTGCACTTCGACTATAGCTGGTGTAATTCGGCTTAATTCATGTGATCATCCCGCGCTTTGATTACTTTGTCTGCTCGCGTTAACCTCATTGTCTCTTTCGTTTTCCGTGTTGCCGAAACTGTTTGACTGCCACGAATTTTGATTGAGTCAAGTAGTAGATATTATGACATTTTGAAGCGTGGGTCGCTGTCCTAATTTCAAATAAGTAGATTTTTTTACCAAAAATGCCCGATAGCAACTGAAAGAAAACACTCTGTCACAGAATGAGAGTGGACAAGCGCCAAACAGAACCACACTTTCAACTCACCAGATGTGCGATGAGTTTCAAATGGATAGGATATGAATTTTAAAATTCAGATGGTGTAATTAGAGGGAGAAAATTCTTGAGTCTTCCCTTTGTCAAAACGAGTTTTGAAAACTAAAGATTGAAATATTCTATCAGGTCATTCAAAAAAATTTGGCCTATTATCTTCAAAGAGTAGAACTATCAAACAAAAAGTCAAACAAAAACAAAAAACACCATTACTTAATTTATAAGTCACAACGCCAAAATACTGCAGTATTTTGGCGTTGTGACTTATAAATTAAGTAACGGTGTCAGACTTTTTGTTTGATAGTTCTACTCTTTGAAGATAATAGGCCAAATTGGTTTGAATGACCTGATAGAATAGTTCAAACATTAGTTTTCAATACATTAGTTTTCAATGTTTTGACAACCGGAAGACGCAAAAATTTTCTCCCTCTAATTACATCATCTGAATAATAAAGTTCAGATCCTATCCATTTAAAACTCATCGCACATCTTGTGAGATGAAAGCGTGACGTCTGTTTGGCGCTTTTCCACTCTCATTCGGTGACAAAATAATGTTTCAAGCAGTTGAAAGGTTAGCTTTTTAATTGCTAGAATGTGAATATGAATTTGAGCAAAAAAAAGTTTCCTGCTAGTGATGGTGGCGATGGTCGTGCTAGCGATGACAGCATGAGTGAGCATTGAGTCTACCCTTAAATAGCTTTTAAAAGTTACCACTCGTATCTTTCTAGAGCGCATAGCAGTGTTTTCAAAATTGACTTGCGCAAAAAAGAGAGCCAATCATATAAAATCCCCGCGTCATGTGCAATGTTGTAACCACAAGACTACTGCTACAATTCTCTGCGTCTGACACAAAATTGTGTCTTTTCCTAAGTTCGCAGGTTAAATACAATTTCTACACCCAACAAAAATATGATATGTCGTTGAGGATGATTTCAAAAAATTAAGATTTTTTCCTTACAAAGAATTTCAAGGTGGATAGATAATTGACTCAACGTTGAACGAATATATATATATATATATATATATATATATATATATATATATATATATATATATATATATATATATATAAAAATTTACATGAATTTACATTTGTGGAAATGTTCCGGCCGCACATCAGTAACAGCTCTTGAAAGTCTGTTGCAATTTAGAAAATAAGGAAATCTGATTTAAAAATTTGTCCATTTGGACTAATTAAACAGGAGCAAGATTAAGATCAAGTAAAATGACCCACTTTAGCTGACCCGCAACAGTTTAAAATAGAAAAGCTGATTTCCGAAATCTTAGCACCAAGAATGGGAACGATATCATGATTTTCATCCGAATTTTTAATAATAATAATAATAATAATAATAAATTGTTCTCAAGTATGTATAAACAAACAACATTGTTCAATGAGGTTTACATATACATACTCAAAAGGTCATCAAAAGGCAAAAAAGCCTAGTCGTGTGATGCCTTTGGGAAGCAGTTTGTTAGCAAATAGGGGTGGGGGTAGGGTGCTGATATTGGTTTGTTTTTAATGTTTAAATAGATTGAGTGACAGCAAGTACACGTGAGGAAACAGTTGAGTTTTTCTAAAAGGATAAAAATAGAAAAAAAATATTGTTTTAGACAATTGCTCAAAAAAAACTAATAAAAAAGTTCTATGATATCATTTCCTTGTATAAAATTTTCAAGAAAAGTATGGTGGTGTATATTAATTCCAGATTTGTAGCAACCCTTTCTAAAGTGAACATATTTTGAGTCGAAATTAAGCATATAATTTAGCAATTTCCTTATTCTTATTCCAATTCTCTTTGGCTTGATACCAGTAAATTGATTGCTAGGTTTTAGTTTCTTACTTGGTGTTCTTTTCTCATCTAGCCTCACAAGCTCTGAATCCTCAATAAACCTGTTAAACACTTCATTTTTATGTTCCTGCCTAATTGTTTTGGTTAAAAATTTTAAAAGCTCATAAATATGTAGCTCTTTCACCAGGAAGATTCCATATTTTTCCCGTTCGTTCACTGTTGATTGATGACTTTGTTTCCTGAAAATAATTCGCGAAATCTGTTTAATTTTTACTTCGATAAACTTCAGGTTTGTCTTGCTTGCAGTTCCGTAAATAAGCACTCCATAATGTATAACCGGTTGAACTAAAGACTTATAAACTAAAACTAATTGTTTAATGCTCAATATAAACCTCAGTTTGTAGAACAATCCCGTAAATTTGGTCAATTTTGCAGCGACGCTATTTATGTGTTTTTTGAAATCCAATTTGTTGTCCAGCAAAACGCCTAGATACTTTACTTCGTTGCTCTTTTTAAGGGTTGCATTGTTCAGTCTTAGAACATTCATCATAGTTTTAAAACCTAAGTTTAGATTAATCGTTTTTTCAACATTGAGCGTCAGTTTGTTATCGCTTAAGTATAGGTAGATGTTGTCAATATCACTTTGAAAAAGAACTTCATTTGCACCTCTTTTTGGCTGCAGAGCAGTATCGTCGGCATAGAGCGTTATTGTAGAGCAGCTGCATTGTTGTCTGATGTCACTGACGTATATGATGAAAAGTAGTGGTCCTAAAACTGAACCTTGCGGCACGCCAAACGTAACAGTTCTTGGACTCGTTCTTGCAGCACCATATCTAAGAATTTGTTTTCTGTCAGATAAGTAAGATTTCATAATTTCAAGCATTGGGCCTCTCAAACCTATGTTAGCAATTTTTTTAAGTAGTAAATTATGATCAACCGTGTCAAATCCTTTTTTCAAATCTAGAAACAAACCTAACGAGCACTTTGGCTGGTTTTCTAAAGTGTCCCTAGCGTTTACAACAAAATGCGCTAATGCATCAATTGTTCCTCTTTGTCGTCGGAAACCATATTGATTTGCATCCAGGAGATCAAAAACTTCCAAAAAATTAGATATTTTGTTGTACAGAAGTGTTTCAAATACTTTTGCAACAGTTGGAAGTAGAGAAATTGGTCTGAAGTTAGACGGTTCCTGGACATCACCACTTTATGTACTGCTACTATAATAGCTTCTTTCAGGCAAGGTGGAAAACTTCTTTCATCGATACATTTGTTGATTAATTTTGTTAGTATTGGCACAATTACCCATTCGAGTTTCTTCAAAAAAGTTGTTCAGTTCAAAGCAATCTGTGCTATATTTGGTTCGCATTTTATTTATTATTTCCCGTACTTCCAGCGAAGTGGCCCTGGTTAGTCGCTTTGATTGTACACTAATACTACTGCCTTTAGAAATATTCTCACTTTTAGACTCAAAATTTGATGCTAAGGTTTTACCAACTGTAGAGAAATAGTCTATGAATTTATCAGCTGTCTCTTTATTGAGCCTATCTTGCGATGCAACTTTCAATCTGCTAATGCAGTCAAAAAAAGATTTACAGTGTTTCTGACCATCTGCATTCATTAACCGCTGATAATACATTTCCTTTTTTCTTCTGATCAGTTTTTGCAGCTTGTTACGTAGTGCATTGAATTTGAGTTGATCGTTTTTGTCTTTCGTTCTCATAAAATTTTGGTATTGTTGTCGTTTCTTGATAGCTAGATGTTTTATTTCGTTGTCAATCCACAATTTTTTATTTTTTGTACCTTTACAAATTTTTGTAGGAACAAATTTTTCAACACATTTATTCAAGAGAAACTGAAAATTGTTCATGGCTTCTTCAGAACTTAATTGATCAAGTGTTAGTTCAAACTTCTGTAATTCATGTTGCATATAAAACTGAAGATTAATAATTACGTTTGAATCATTAAGTTTTGTCCACATTTTAATCATACGATCATCATCATTTTCTTTTTCTGAATGATTCAATTTGTGTCCCGAGAATCCAAAAAAGAGCGTATAATGATCTGTTAGCGTAGTTTGTGACACTTTCAGATCAATTTTTACGTTGGAATACACGGCATCAATACAAGAATTACTAGTCTTTGTTTCTCTAGTGCAGTTCGCATTTTCTGCATAATGCAGGTCAAAAGACAGCAAGGCTTCTTGCAATGTTTTCAACTTTGAAGAAACGGTGTGATGATTTATATTGAAATCACTACATATAACTGACATACAGTCTTCCGGAATAGCAACTTTCTCAAAATGGTTTCCTAAGCTTGTGCTTAGTTTTTCGTTGGACGTGTTTGGTTTGACGTATATTGTAGTTAAAAAAACTTTTTAATTATTATAGCAAAATTTCAGTGTCAAAATCTGGCACTCATTGCTGGTGTACTTGCTTACTGTTTCGAACTTTATTTTATTTTTCAGAAAAATACCAACTCCTCCACCTCGATTTCGCTTTACACCCCTACTGACTGTGACGATTTTTTGATAACCATCTAGTTGCAAACAAGCAGTGTCATACTCTTCATTTATCCATGTTTCTGTTAAGCAGACGGCTAAGGGTAGGCTATCTAAACTGTTTACTAGAATTTGAAGCTGATCTATATTTTTGTATATAGATCTTATATTTTGAAGCATGAGGAGCTTTTGCATTTTGTTGTACTAAAATGATATGTACAAGTGGAAGAAAAGTGGGAAGAAAAGTTTAGTTTCTCGCTCTGCAAATTTTATTAATTTTAATGCTAATTTTGTTCAAATTTTATCTTTTTTGCGCTTTTTTTATCTCTATCTTTTTCTCAAATTAAGAATAAAAATTCTGTGATAGGTTTCATTTGTTTCGTTTAACTTCCTCCATGTGGATTTTTAAAAATTGTTCTTGGTGACGTCATTAGATTTTAGTTTTCCGGTAGGATAGTAACATACACACAATTCTATTTTTAGATCAGTGGAAATAAAATTCAGCTTCAATGGCGCTGCTTTTGTAATCCGATGCATTAGTCTAATCCTATCTGTGAGCATAAAAACACCAGTATGTCAGGGTAAAACAGGGTCCATTACCTTTGTCTGTTTTCCTTCCAGTTCAATCAAATCCAACAGCAAGCCCACGTTTGTCCAAATTTTGACTGCATCGTAAATAGAGTTAAAACTGGCTTTTTTGCATTAACTGGGATGTCAAGCTAAGTAAAATGCGGTTATCGTCATGGGGAAATAGATCGATCAAATTAGCAGATATTTTCTATTATTGTATCTATAATTTGTAATACAAATTACCAAACATCGCACAATTCCTCTATCAACGTCCAATTTTAGTTCTACCTTCTCACATTTCCATCACATCTTTTTCTTCACATGTTCCACTAAACATCTTTACAAACTGTTTATTTATGGGCGATTATTAAACTTTTTGATTTGTTCAGAATACTTGTCTGGTATATTTTCCGTTTGTGTCCCCCCCCCCCACCCCCGAGTACGTTATGCATCCTCATTACAGAGCACGTACCATTACATTGTAAATCATTATGTAAGAATATGGCACGTGCATCTGGGGGTGCAACTAACATTCACCCACTAAGCTGGGGTGGGGGGGGGCATAAACGGAATAAAAATCTCATTGCATTGTTCAATTGTCTGAAAGCCAACTTTCAAACTATCAGCATTATTATAATTTTTTACTGTAGGTAAATGGATTACATGTTATCTCAAAACAGGGCTGCCGGGCAACCAAACGAAACAGACTCGCAAGACCCGACTACTCGACTTAGAGTCACTACCACAAACAACTTGCAACGCAAAATTACCACCGCAAGTGGATGCTTTTCCCACATTGACTCGTGCCCTGACACGAGGGAAAACTCGGACGACGAGCGACCAGAGAAACACAGAACATGCCAAGGGTCAAACTCTGAATCGGAGTGTGAACCCGAGACACGAGAGCGGTTCGGCACTGCCTCCAACTCGCTACCGGAAGTGGAGCGTCTGTCATTGCAACAGAACCGGAAGAACTTGACGATTCAAAACTCAAACCCGAATGACGATAGCAGCCCGGATCAAGCCTTGATATCGAAATCGATGTCAAAATATTTCGAAACATGCACTAACTTTGGGTCACTAAAATCGAATTCGGGCGATAGTTGTGGGTCCAATCAAGGTCTGAAGAATTCGGCGTCTATATGCCAAATGGCTAGCTGTGCAATAACGGGGGGACATTTCAGTACCAGCTATGCCGTTACTACTAAAGCGGCCATCACAACTCAGCCAAATTCAACTCCTAAGAAGGTTAGATTCTTCTTTTTGTGGGAACTATTTTAGGGGTAGCAAACCGCATATATGGGGGAATACTAGCAACCTTTGTACAAAGTGTGAGCAGGCTTGGACCTCGACTTTTTAAAAGAGTAAAAATTTCTAGCGGGGGGGGGGGTTATTGACTAAAATTAAATAAAGTTAAACTATCTTTGCTACTTAAAGTCGATTAAAACGCATTTTCTTGGGTCGAGTAAGGTCTATTCATGGGTCAATAAATATAATATCAACCAACCAGATATTATATTTAATTTATCAGTAGAAAATGTCTGCTTTTAGCTATTCTTACTTTTTTGTTGCTTCTGCACACACTCGAGTCGAGCAGCAATTAACGCAACACAGCATGACTTAACAGCTCATTTCAGCATACCAATTCAACTTATTACTCAATTGCAAAAGGGCGGCAAGATTTAGGAATTTCATTCAGTTCTTAAGATTAATCAGTTGTCCCAGTTGAACTATAATGCCATATTATTTGATTGAAACAAACTAGGTAGCATAACTGGAATGACCTTCCTATTAGCCTAACTCTAAATAAACGGTCCAACAACACAGTTAAAATCGATTAAAACTCTTTTCATAAGTCGATCATCATAGTTTCATACACTGCTATGGTTGGGCCGGATTGTTTTACAAACGTTGGTTTTTTGGAGCAGTGGACCTTATTTCTAGAGTTTTAGACTCTAGTTTGTTTTTCTGGATATGCAAGCATCAAATAGCTACATCGAATAGAATTCAACGTTCAACAACCAACCCAAAAATATAAAAATATACAATTATGAAATCTATAATAGCACATTTCATTCTTTCGATAAAAATTACCCACTAACTCAATTATACGCCAGAGCCAATTTTTGAAAAGTACCCGAGGTTTTTGGATTCTTTGTGATTATTTTTTGTCGAGCTGAAATCCAACAAGGTTTTGGTTGATGATCCAACCATGGTAATTCCTGATGAATAAAGAAGATTAGCAGTTCTTGCTAGACTGTATAATGTTGACCATAGATAACTCACTTGGAAATATCCATCTGTCTGGCAATTTTGAAAATGGTTCTTCAATAAACCTCTTCTTCTTCTTCTTCTCCTTCTGATTCTTCTTCTTTTTCTTCTTCTTCTTCTTCTTCTTCTTTTTCTTCTTCTTCTTCTTCTTCTTCTTCTTCTTCTTCGTCTCCTTCTTCTTCTTCTTTTTCTTCTTCTTCTTCTTCTTCTTCTTTTTCTT
>NW_027452384.1:15000-57500 GCF_964194025.1 Convolutriloba macropyga | reverse complement strand
TGTTACACCGACACTGGAGAGACCCCCCCCCCCCCACTGACCCAGCATGTTTCATATAGAACAAATTTATCAAAATGAACGGCTGAGAATCGATCATAGCGATCCACATAGACCTGCTTTATGGTACGGGGGTAGTGTAGCTACCTCCCCCCTCCCCCCATGTCTCTTTGTTTTTACCATTGTTTTGTTGTGATGGGAGTTCTCTCGTTAAGGTCATGCTGATTACATGTCGGTTTGTATTTATCTAAACTGTCAATTGAAATGTCAACAACTGCTTTTACTTCCTTCTAAAGGTGAAACAGTCAAACAGCGCTTCAAAGCGCCGCAAATCCAGAGATCGCAGACGTTACCACGAAGAGTCGGCTTCTGTCACTACTTTTACAACCATCCCAGCACCCACAGCTAATCCTGGCATAGCAACAGGTGTCCAATCAGCGCCAGGTGTGGTGGCTGCCCATGTGTCTGATGAGGACTTCTATTGCTGTACGTGTGATGTAGAAGCACTCTGTGTCTACATTATGACTCTGGGATGCTTCAAGTCCCCTGCCGAGTGTCTCAGGTATCATGAAATTTTAGACGGATTATTGACCCAACATTATTCAATTGAACTCACGGACCTTATCGGAAAATAAACGTCTTGCACCATTTTAGTTTAGATCGTTCAGACCGTAGAATACAAAAGTATGCCCTCTCAAAATAATTTGTGGAATTTAACGACAAAAGACAAAGAACTTGTGTACTTACGGTTACATGACATTTTACCCAATTCCGTTTTACCCAATGCCAATTTACCCAAATTTGTAATCGCAGTCGTTATTTTAAAGCATTTTTTTAAAAAATAATTATGCGGAAAAAATAATCCCGTTTTGGGTTGTAGTAGTTTCATATCAATTCCCACGAGCAATTTAATTATATACTCTAAAATACGCTCAATAGTCGTTCTTGTAATTTTAACAATAATGTAAATTAAAGTTTGCATTGGGTAAAAAAGGTGTTGATTAAAATGGACTTGTGTAATTTGTCATGACACCTATAATTACAATTAAAAAACTCGTTCCTAAGTCGTCATATCCAACACGGTAAGGTCATTTTTACATGTATTAGGGTAGGTTTCGTGGAATTATTGAGGTAAAATGGACAAAATGGTCAACTTTTTTTGCAGTGGCACCATTACACCGCAGAGGTATACCCAAATAGTCACTGGCAATTATGCCCGATGCGTGTATCTCGTGGTTAATACATTGAAAATGCAACAATATTGCGGAAAATAGCTGCTTTAGCAGAAACCGGCAAAATTGAAGGGAAATTAGCAACCCATGTTCGCAAAAGTGTCCTAATCTTAGCCGCCAAATAGAAGTACAAACTTTATAACCTATTTGTCGCACGTCTTGTATCACGCATCTGCTCCATTTATGTATCGCTTTTTCGCACGCAACGTAGCTCGATTTCGCACTATTATCAGCCATTAAGCCTAGTTTGATGCTCGTTTTTCAGCATAAAAATTATTATTAAAGCTTTTTTTACTACTAGTAGTACTTATTACTACTTTATTACTATTTATCAAAGGGTTCCTAGCCAGTTGATTGAATCTACACCCGTCTCACATTGACAGACAGAGCCTTTTTTGAGCGAAGGATTTTTCGGAAAAAAATCAGTTTTTGTGGCACTGGGATGTACATCATATATTTCAAAAAATAGATTCGAACAGTGAAAATAGATTTGGCCACTGAAAATAGATTCGGCCAGTCCCACATTGACAAACAGAGCTTTTTTTGAGCGAGGGATTTTTTTGGGAAAAAAAGTTTTTTTGGCCTTGGGAGGTACCATTTTTTAGAGTATTGACCCCAAAGCGACAACTTTTGGTTTAATACAATCCATTCAAATAGGAGATACTGCCAAAAAATTATGCGCAACATTCAACAACTCTGTGACCCATGGGGTTACATAATATTTTTGAAATATGAAACGACTTTAGAGAAACATTTGACGAAATCGCAAAACTTGACTTTATATAAGACTAATCTTAAATTTCTTTACATCATAGCCAAAATTAGCTTGACACACGTTTCTCTTATCACTTTGAACCACCTAGACCCAATAGTCGAGAAATGAGAATTCATTTTACATAAAGAACAGACGAATTTTTTGCGTGTCCGAACTTTACATTACTAATGTACCAATTTTTCAAGTATTGATCCCGAACTAAAAATTTTTGGTTGAATACAATTGATATGATTAGGGTATACTACCAAAATAGTATGACCATAGGGTCACATCATTTTTTTTACAATAAGAGACGAATAATGAGAAAACATTTCACGAAAAAGCAAAACTTGACTTTATATAACACTAATCTTAAAATTCGTTACCTCATAGCCACAACTGGCATGAGACATTTCTGTCTGGTCACTTTGAACCACCTAGACCGAATAGTCAAGAAATAAGAAAGCATTTTACATAAAAAAGAGAGGAATTTTGTGCCTTTCTGAACTTTACTTTTCCAATGTACCAATTTTTCAAGTTTTGACCACAAAGCAAAAAGTTTGGTTTTAATACAATCGATATGAATAGGAGATACTACGAAATTAGTATAAGCAGCATTTTACGACCCCTTAACCCATAGGGTTACATCATATTTTTTAAATAAGAGACGAAGTTTGAGAAACATTGCAAGAAATTGCAAAATTCGACTCTGGTGTTCAGAATCTAAAGACATGTAATTCGCTAACCGAATTACAACCAAATAAACTTGTTGATTAGTTTGCAAACTAAATTTTTGTACAGTGAATTAAGAACAGAAAAAAATAAATTAGTTATATAAATCCAATCTTAATTTTTTTACATCATAGCCAAACATAGCCCACAACACGTACCTCTTATCACTTTGAACCACCTGGACCCAATAGTTGGGCATTAAGAAAGCATGTTACATAAAAAACAGACGATTTTTGTGCCTTTCTGAACTTTACTTTTCTAATGTACCAATTTTTCAAGTTTTGACCCCAAAGCAAAAAAATTGGGTTTAATACAATTCATATGAATAGGGGATGCTAACAAAATAGTATGAGCAACATTCTACGATTCTTCGACCCATAGGGTCACATCATTTTTTTACAATAAGAGACAAATTTTGAGAAACATTTCACGAAGAAGCAAAACTTGACTTTATATAACACTAATCTTAAAATTCGTTACCTCATAGCCACAACTGGCATGACACATTTCTGTCTGGTCACTCTGAACCACCTAGACCGAAATGTCGAGAAATAAGAAAACATTTTACATAAAAAAGAGACGAATTTTGTGCCTTTCTGAACTTTACTTTTCTAATGTACCAAGTTTTCCAGTTTTGACCCCAAAGCAAAATTTTTGGGTTTAATAGCATGCAAACGAATTGGAGATACTACGATTTTAGTATAAGCAACATTCTACAACTCTTTGACCCATGGGGTTACATCATAATTTTGAAATATGAAGCGACTTTAGTGAAAATTTTGACGAAATTGAAAAACTGGACTTTATTCAACACTAATATTAAGTTTATTTAATTCATGGCCAAAATGAGCCCAAAACACTGTTTCCTTATCACTCTAAACCACCTAGACCCAACAGCGAGAAACACCAGGGCATTTTACATAAAAAACAGACGAAGTTTTTGCGTCTCCAAACTTTACATTTCTAATGTAATGTACCAAGTTTTCAAGTATTGACCCCGAAGCAAAAATTTTTGATTTAATACAATTGACTTGAGATGAAGATACTACCAAAATAGTATGATCAACTTTGACGAAATTGCAAAACTTGACTCTATATAACACTAACCCTAAATTTCTTTACATCATGGCCAAAGTGAACTTGACACACTATTTCCTTGTCACTCTTAACCACCTAGACCCAACAGTCGAGAAATAAGAAGGCAATTTACAAAAAGAAGCAGACGAATTTTTTGCGTCTGCGAACTTTGTTTTTTCTAATGTACCAATTTTTCAAAAATGACCCCAAAGGAAAAATTATTGGTTTAATACAATCCATATGAATAGGAGATACTACGAAAATGGTATAAGCAACATTATGCAACTCTTTTACCCATGGGTTACATCATAATTTTGAAATATGAAGCGACTTTAGTGAAAATTTTGACGAAATTGAAAAACTGGACTTTATTCAACACTAATATTAAGTTTATTTAATTCATGGCCAAAATGAGCCCAAAACACTGTTTCCTTATCACTCTAAACCACCTAGACCCAACAGCGAGAAACACCAGGGCATTTTACATAAAAAACAGACGAAGTTTTTGCGTCTCCAAACTTTACATTTCTAATGTAATGTACCAAGTTTTCAAGTATTGACCCCGAAGCAAAAATTTTTGATTTAATACAATTGACTTGAGATGAAGATACTACCAAAATAGTATGATCAACTTTGACGAAATTGCAAAACTTGACTCTATATAACACTAACCCTAAATTTCTTTACATCATGGCCAAAGTGAACTTGACACACTATTTCCTTGTCACTCTTAACCACCTAGACCCAACAGTCGAGAAATAAGAAGGCAATTTACAAAAAGAAGCAGACGAATTTTTTGCGTCTGCGAACTTTGTTTTTTCTAATGTACCAATTTTTCAAAAATGACCCCAAAGGAAAAATTATTGGTTTAATACAATCCATATGAATAGGAGATACTACGAAAATGGTATAAGCAACATTATGCAACTCTTTTACCCATGGGTTACATCATAATTTTGAAATATGAAGCGACTTTAGTGAAAATTTTGACGAAATTGAAAAACTGGACTTTATTCAACACTAATATTAAGTTTATTTATTTCATGGCCAAAATGAGCCCAAAACACTGTTTCCTTATCACTCTAAACCACCTAGACCCAACAGCGAGAAACACCAGGGCATTTTACATAAAAAACAGACGAAGTTTTTGCGTCTCCAAACTTTACATTTCTAATGTAATGTACCAAGTTTTCAAGTATTGACCCCGAAGCAAAAATTTTTGATTTAATACAATTGACTTGAGATGAAGATACTACCAAAATAGTATGATCAACTTTGACGAAATTGCAAAACTTGACTCTATATAACACTAACCCTAAATTTCTTTACATCATGGCCAAAGTGAACTTGACACACTATTTCCTTGTCACTCTTAACCACCTAGACCCAACAGTCGAGAAATAAGAAGGCAATTTACAAAAAGAAGCAGACGAATTTTTTGCGTCTGCGAACTTTGTTTTTTCTAATGTACCAATTTTTCAAAAATGACCCCAAAGGAAAAATTATTGGTTTAATACAATCCATATGAATAGGAGATACTACGAAAATGGTATAAGCAACATTATGCAACTCTTTTACCCATGGGTTACATCATATTTTTGATATAAGATACGACTTTAGAGAAACATTTGACAAAATTGCAAAACTGGACGCTATATAACTCCAATCTCATTTTGTTTTTAAATCATAGCCAAACTCAGTCCACAATACGTTCCTCTTATCACTTTGAACCAACTAGACCCAATAGTCGAGCAATAGGAATGCATTTTACATAAAAAAGAGACGAATTTTGTGCCTTTCTGAACTTCACTTTTCTTTTGTACCTTTTTTCAAGTTTTGACCCCAAAGCAAAAATTTTGAGCTTAATACAATCCATATGAATAGGAGACACTACGAAATTAGCATGAGCAAAATGCTACAACTCCTGAACCCATAAGGTCACATCATATTTTTTAAATAAGAGACGAAGTTTGAGAATCATTGCATGAAATTGCAAAACTCGACTTCGGTGTTCTGAATCTAAAGACATGTAATTCGCTCACCGAATTACAATACAATAAGCTAGTTGATAGGTTTGCTAAATTTTTTGTTCAGTGAATTAAGAACAGAAAAAAAAATTTGACTTTTTTCTGAAAAACACCATAATTTTTTTTAATGATTTTTGTCGGAATATCAGGTCCAATTTCTCTTCTTGATTAACAAAAGCCGCTTGGTTTCTACATCAGGGCTCCTACTTATAGTGCCCTTGGGTTTGCGGGTCCAGCATTGGTATACAAGCTCTTTTTTGAGCGAGGGTTTTTTTCAGAAAAAAACCAGTGGCTCGGCTTTTCGGCAGTGTTTTTAAAGTTGTTTGTATTTAAATCGCTTTAAAGCTTTAAAAACTTAACTTGAATCATTAATAAAGTGCTTTTTACATAGTATTTAATGAGCATGCTCAAAGTTCGCGCTTCTAATTAGGCTCAATTGCGGATTACAAACATTATTAATGCGAATAATAGATACCTAAATTGAGCGGAAACGTGCCACAAGACTTGTAACCTACTTTTCGATTCGAAAGTTTTTTTATTTCGCGAAAACGGCAGAACCACTTTTCCGAAAAGTCAGATACAAAGGATGTCTCCTATTTTCGTTCAATTTAATTATCTAATGATACTTCGGAGCGAATTTTACTAAGGCAAAAATTTTGAGATATACCTCAACAGTGTAATGACTGTCTCGTACTACATATTAGCGGGTACACAAGTAACGTGCATTTGTAAACTGAAGTGGGGAAACCCCACAAGGATCGTGAAGTAACGGATAAAGTAGGCACGATAGCAACCAAACAATAGCAGCCATCGATCTAGAAAACATTCACGAAAATTACCTGCAGATGATAAAAAAACAATTACACATAGTACGGTAAAAGGTTTCTGTAATTTCTAGCTGCTTATTAATTCCTTGATCTTTGTAATAATTTGGAGGCACAATTGAAGCTCAGATCGTATGGCACTCTAATTGGCATTGATAATTCGTCACTGGAAAACTAATTTAAATCGTTCAAAGTAATTCGACTTCAAGCAATACTCCAGGACGCATCGGTTTTTTAGCAGAGCACAGTCAGAAAGCCATGAAAACTCATATGTCTTACCTTGACCAATTACGAACGTGTAGTTGTGTCATATCATGGTATTGGTTTTTTGCTTTTTTCTGAATACCTTCACAAAAACAAATTGTTTTCTTCGTTGGAACGCTAGAACAGTAAATAGTGATATTAGACTTTGAAGATTCACGTTAAAAGAAAACTGGTTTCATAGCAAACGGTTATCACTTTATTCAGATAATTATTCGGAAAAACTTCTTTTTCCTTTCGCCAGTTTTTTACAGTCCACTTTCCGCTATTTAAAGGAGATCTCCAAAGTTGGTTATTAAATTCGTCAATTGTTTGTTTTGGAACAGCGGCATTTATCCGTACTGGTTCCTACCAGAAATCGTTTTTGCCATTAAACTCTGGCATCCGTTAGCGAAATTCTATGCTAAAGGGAAAGAGAAAACAGAATCACTTCAAACTTTATTGCAGAAAGAGAAAATAGATTTGGAAATTCATCTTTGTATAAAAGTTGAGGATATAAAAAGACAACTGATAATATTACTTGCGCTCTGCTCTTTTTACCTACCAGGAAAGCAATAGAGGAAACAGTGTGCTAAAACGAAAGCGCAGTTGTTTTGCCATTGGATCTCCCTGCCATACAATACAGCTCCTTCAGTTCGTCAATTGAAGGTTTCTCCAAGTTTGACAGTATGCATTTACAAAACGAATAATAATCCGTTGACATTAAAAGGACCAAAAGTAGAATCACGGGGACAAAATAATCTGCGAAAACAACACTTTCTCTGCAACCCAAAGGAAAATAAAACCCTGAAGAAATATCTTTTAATACTTGAATATTTGCAAATGTGCCATGCCGTTACAACAGAAAATGTGAAAAAAGAAATTAGCCGATTTACGTAGGCCCAAGTAGCCTGCAACAGTTCATATAACTCTGTATGATGACAACCCTACCATTTGAATTCAAAATGTTAGTCAGTGAATGCAACGTAGAAACTATTGTCTACTATAAATGCAAGCAAACAATAAAGTGACTTACAAAAAAGACAAAAAAGACTCTAGACAAATTACAGCTGAATTTTTCTAGACTGAAGAGAGAGAGAGAGAGAAATGGCAATTTAAACTTAAAAAAACTGTGTGTTTATTCTTTTGCAAACAACTTTTTTTTTCAAATGAGTGTTAGGGAAGACAGGATAGGCTGCGCTAAAGATGGGGGCTTGAATGCTTTAATTTTTTATAAAGAAAATCAAGAGAGGCGTTCGTGGAAGTTTTGTAATTGTCGGCTTGCAAGTTCTAAAGTCGTTACTCAAGTTTTTGTATTACTTTCCTCATTGTAGTTTCTTTAACCAAGCTTGTGCTCTCCAAACTTGATTGTGAAGAATCTTTATTGTGAAGACATGTTGGTTTTCATTGCTTTAATGCACTGTTGGCTAAGCTCATCCAATCCAAAAGCTTTGAAATAAATAGTGTCCACCATAACTAGAGATAGGCTCTATAAGGCTGTTTGTGGTCCCTGGTGTAGTGGGAAAACCAAACTTTTAATTCAATAGTTATTGAGAAATACGTTCTATACAAACTTTTGTTCTACTTACTACTCCTATCAAAACGAGCAACAAAATTTTAGCACAAAAGAGCTTAAAGTGAATATTTTTTAAAAAGTGACCTGGATTTTATGTCCTTTCACAGCTGGAAAACTGTCTGCTTGGTTTTGAAGATTCTAGTAAACGAACTTTCTATGACTTGGGATTTTCAAAACTTGCTACTGCCGGACGCCATGAAAAAATAAGTGTAAATTTTGTTAAGCATAACTTATTTCAAAAGAGTATGTGATCGCAGACAACTGACTTGAATACAAACCATATCAATTTGCTCAATTCACCTTGACAGATACAGCAGATCACATATATCGGAAAACAGTTAGACAACACAAAGTTTTTGAAAGAAAGCTATGTCCTTGCAACGAAACAACATTTTGGAAATTTACTAATTGACTTAGATTCAAAAGCTTCAGACTCCTTGCAATATTGTTCAAATTTTGTACAACCAGATCCAACAATTTTTTGTCTACCTTCCCCCAAAGCAGTTATGACTAATTGGACAGATGAAAGAGAAAGAGTTATGCATGATAAAGCAAATGCTCGAGCTGCTCGAGGGCGATTTCAGGAAAGTTCTCAAAGAAGCACCAAGTTAGTTTATAGTTAAAAAATCAGAACTCATTCAAGCGTTGGGATTGTGTTGGTCTGCTCAAGTATCGATCTGCTCAAAGCCTATGCACTGAAAGCAGATTTCATTTATACTGTGCGTTTCGTGAGGAAAAGTCTGATTTTGCGGAAAGAGATATATGCTCTTTGAAGAACATAATCTACGTATATTTAGAGGAAAAGTGGACTTATTCATATCAAGAAAAATTGGATGCGTTTGTTAGAACAAACAATTATAGAGATAGTCAAACAATAAAAATTGCTCAGAACAAAATGACAAGGAGAGACATCTCAAAGATTGTAACCTTGGCTGCAAATATACCAGTTTAGTTTCTCAAAAACCGCAATTTTTTATCGGTGATTTTGTACGCATAGTTAAAAAGGAGGAGATGTTTGGAAAGTGTTACAAGCAGTTTTTACTGACGAGGTATTTGAAATTGCATCTAACCTAGCATTGCAACCTCCCTTGAAAAAACAGACGAAGTTTTTGCGTCTTGATTTTATATAACACTAACCTTTAATTTCCTTACATCATGGCCAAAGTGAACTTGACAAACTATTTCCTTGTCTTTTTAAACCACCTAGACCCAACAGTCGAGAAATAAGAAGGCATTTTACATAAAAAAACAGACGAATTTTTTGCGTCTCCGAACTTTACTTTTCTAATGTACCAATTTTTCAAAATTGACCCCAGAGCAAAAATTATTGGTTTAATACAATCCATATGAATAGGAGATACTACGAAAATAGTATGATCAACATTATGCACCTCTTTGACCCATGGGGTTACATCATATTTTTGAAATATGAAACGACTTTAGAGAAACATTTGACGAAATTGCAAAACCTGACTTTATATAAGATCAATCTTAAATTTGTTTACAACATAGCCAAAATTAGCTTGACACAAGTTTCTCTTATCACTTTGAACCACCTAGATCCAATAGTCGAGCAATAAGAAAGCATTTTACATAAAAAAGGACGAATTTTGTGACTTTCTGAACTTTACGTTTCTAATAAACCAATTTTTCAAGTTTTGACCCCAAGGCACAAAATTTGGGTTTAATACAATCCATATGAATAGGGGATGCTACCAAAATACTATGAGCAACATTCTACGATTCTTTGACTCATAGGGTCACATCATTTTTTTTACAATAAGAGACAAATTTTGAGAAAAATTTCACGAAAAGCAAAACTTGACTTTATATAACACTTATCTAAAAATTCTTTACCTCATAGCCACAACTGGCATGACACATTTCTGTCTGTTCACTTTGAACCACCTAGACCGAATAGCCGAGAAATAATAGTCGAGAAATATAGTCGAGTAAATTAAGAACAGAAAAAATTTACTTGACTTTTTTCTGAAAAACACCACAATTTTTTTAATGATAATTGTCGGATTTTCAGATCGATTTTCTCTTCTTGGTTAACAAAAGCCTCTTGGTTTCTACATCAGTGCCCCTACTTATAGTGCCCTTGAGTTTGCCAGTCCAGCATTGGTATACAACTCTTTTTCGAGCGCGGGTTTTTTTTTCTGAAAAAAAATCAATGGCTCGGCTTTTCGACATTGTATGTAGAGTTGTTTGTATTTAAATCGCTTTACAGCTTTAAAAACTTAACATAAATCTTTAATAAAGTGCTTATCACATAGTATTTAATGAGCATGCTCAAAATGTCCGCTTCTAATTGGGCTCAATTGCGGAGTAGAAACACTATTAATGCGAATAATAGATACCTAAATTGAGCGGAAACGTGCTACAAGACTTGTAACCTACTTTTCGAATCAAAAATTCTTTTATTTTGCAAAAATGGCAGAACTCCTTTTCCGAAATGTAAGATACAAAAGATGTCTCCTATTTTTTTTTTCATTTTAAGTATCTAATGATACTTCGGAGCGAATTTTACTAAGGCGAAAATTTTGGGATATACCTCAACAGTGTAATGACTGTCTCGTAATACATACTAACGGGTACACAAGTAACGTGCATTTGTAAACTGAAGTGGGAAAAACCCAAAATGATTGTGAAGTAACGGATAAAGTAGGCACGATAGCAACCAAACGATAACAGCCATCGATCTGGGAAACATTCATGAAAATTACCTGCAGATGATAAAAAAACAATTTCACAAAGTACAGTAAAAGGTTTCTGTATTTTCTAGCTGCTTGTTAATACATTGATCCTTATAATAATTTGGAGGCAAATTTGAAGCTCAGATCGTATGGCAGTCTAATTGGCATTGATAATTCGTCCCTGGACAACTATTTTAAATCGTTCAAAGTAATTCGACTTCAAGCAGTTCTCCACGACGCATCGGTTTTTTAGCAGAGCCCAGTCAAAAAGCCATGAATACTCATATGTCTTACCTTGACCAATTACGAACGTGTAGTTGTGTCATATCATGGGATTGGCTTTTTGCTTTTTTCTGAATACCTTCACAAAAACAAATTGTTTTCTTCGTTGGAACGCTAGAACAGTAAATAGTGATATTAGACTTTGAAGCTTCACATTAAAAGAAAACTGGTTTCATAGCAAACGGGTTATCACTTTATTCAGATAATTATTCGGACAAACTTTTTTGTCCTTCCGCCAGTGTTTTACAGTTCACTTCCCGCTAGTTAAACGAGATCTCCTGAGTGGGTTATTAAATTCGTCAATTGTTCGTTTTGGAACAGCGGCACTCATCCGTACTGGTTCCTACCAGAAATCGTTTTCGCCATTAAACTCTGATATACGTTAGCTAAATTCTAGGCTAAAGGGAAAAAGAAAACAAAATCACTTCACACTTTATTGCAGAAAGAGAAAATAGATTTGGAAATTCATCTATGTATAAAAGTTGAGGATATTATAAAGACAACTGATAATTTTACTTGCTTTCTGCTTTTTCTACCAGAAAAGCAATAGAGGAAACAGTGTGCTAAAACGAAAGCGCAGTTGTTTTGCCATTGGATCTCCCTGCCATACAATACAGCTCCTTCAGTTCGTCAATTGAATGTATCTCCAAGGCTGACAGTATGTATTTACGAAACGAACAATAATCCGTTGACATTAAAAGGACCGAAAATAGAATCACGGCAGAAAATAATCTGCAAAAACAACAGTTTCTCTGCAACACCAAGGAAAATGAAACGCTGAAGAAATATCGTTTATTACTTGAATATTTGCAAATGAGCCATGACGTTACAACAGAAAATATGAAAAAAAAACAAGCCGATTTACGTACGCCCAAGTAGCCTGCAACAGTTGATATACCTCTGTATGATGACAACCTCCCAGAAGAAAATAGAATGTTAGTGAGTGAAGGCAACGTAGAATATATTGTCTGCTATGGACGTGGTTACGGCATGCAAGCAAACAATAAATTGACTTACAAAAAGACAAAAAAGACTCCAGACAAACTACAGTCGAATTCTTTTAGACTGAAAGAGAGAGAAAAATGGCAATTTAATCTTAAAAAAACAGTGTGTTAATTCATTTTTGCAAACAATTTTTTGCAATTGAGTGTTAGGGAAGACAGAATAGACTCCGCTAAAGATGGGGGTTTGAATGCTTTAAATTTTTTTGGGGAAAATCAAGACAGGCGTTCGTGGAAGTTTTGTAGTTCTCGGCTTACACGTTCCAAAGTCGTTACTCAAGTTTTTGTAATACTTTTTGTCATTGTAATTTCTTTAATCAACAGCTTCAGACTCCTTGCAATATTGTTCAAATTTTGTACAACCAGATCCAACCATTTTTTGTCTGCCTTCCCCCAAAGCAGTTATGGCTAATTGGACAGATGAAAGAGAGAGAGAGAGTTATGCATGATAAAGCAATTGCTCGAGCTGCTCGAGGGCGATTTCAGGAAGGTTCTCAAAGAAGCACCAGGTTAGTTTATAGTTAAAAAATCAGAACTCATTCAAGCCTTGGGATTGTGTTGGTCTGCTCAAGTATCGATCTGCTCAAAGCCTATGCACTGAAAGCAGATTTCATTTATATTGTGCGTTTCGTGAGGAAAAGTCTGATTTTGCGGAAAGAGTTATATGCTCTTTGAAGAACATAATCTACGTATATTTAGAGGAAAAGTGGACTTATTCATATCAAAAAAATTGGATGCGTTTGTTAGAACAAACAATTCTAGTGATAGTCAAACAATAAAAATTGCTCAGAACAAAATGACAAGGAGAGACATCTCAAAGATTGTAACCTTGGCTGCAAATATACCAGTTTAGTTTCTCAAAAACCGCAATTTTTTATCGGTGATTTTGTACGCCTAGTTAAAAAGGAGGAGATGTTTGGAAAGTGTTACAAGCAGTTTTTTACTGACGAGGTATTTGAAATTGCATCTAACCTAGCATTGCAACCTCCCTTGAAAAAACAGACGAAGTTTTTGCGTCTTGATTTTTTATAACACTAAACTTAAATTTCCTTACATCATGGCCAAAGTGAACTTCACACACTATTTCCTTGTCTTTTTAAACCACCTAGACCCAACAGTCGAGAAATAAGAGGGCATTTTACATAAAAAAACAGACGAATTTTTTGCGTCTCCGAACTTTACTTTTCTAATGTACCAATTTTTCAAAACTGACCCCAGAGCAAAAATTATTGGTTTAATACAATCCATATGAATAGGAGATACTACGAAAATAGTATGATCAACATTATGCACCTCTTTGACCCATGGGGTTACATCATATTTTTGAAATATGAAACGACTTTAGAGAAACATTTGACGAAATTGCAAAACTTGACTTTATATAAGATCAATCTTAAATTTGTTTACATCATAGCCAAAATTAGCTTGACACACGTTTCTGTTATCACTTTGAACTACCTAGACCCATTAGTTGAGAAATAAGAAAACATTTTACATAAAAAGAGACGAAATTTGTGCCTTTCTGAACTTTACTTTCCTAATGTACCAATTTTTCAACTTTTGACCCCAAAGCAAAAATTTTGGGTTTAATACAATCCATATGAATAGGGGATGCCACCATAATAGTATGAGCAACATTCTACGACTCTTTGACCCATAGTGTCACATCATTTTTTTTACAATAAGAGACGAATTTTGAGAAACATTTCACGAAAAAGCAAAACTTGACTTTATATAACTCTAATCTTAAAATTCTTTACCTCATAGCCACAACTGGCATGACACATTTCTGTCTGTTCACTTTGAACCACCTAGACCGAATAGCCGAGAAATAATAGTCGAGAAAAATAGTCGAGTAAATTAAGAACAGAAAAAATTTACTTGACTTTTTTCTGAAAAACACCACAATTTTTTTAATGATAATTGTCGGATTTTCAGATCGATTTTTTCTTCTTGGTTAACAAAAGTTTTATTGGTTTCTACATCAGTGCCCCTACTTATAGTGCCCTTGAGTTTGCCAGTCCAGCATTGGTATACAACTCTTTTTCGAGCGAGGGTTTTTTCTGAAAAAAAATCAATGGCTCGGCTTTTCGACATTGTCTGTAGAGTTGTTTGTATTCAAATCGCTTTAAAGCTTTAAAAACTTAACATAAATCTTTAATAAAGTGCTTGTCACATAGTATTTAATGAGCATGCTCAAAATGTCCGCTTCTAATTGGGCTCAATTGCGGAGTAGAAACACTATTAATGCGAATAATAGATACCTAACTTGAGCGGAAACGTGCTATAAGACTTGTAACCTACTTTTTGATTCGAAAGTTCTTTTGTTTCGCAAAAATGGCAGTACTGCTTTTCCCAAAAGTGAGATACAAAGGATGTCTCTTGTTTTCGTTCATTTTAAGTATCTAATGATACTTCGGAGCGAATTTTACTAAGGCGAAAATTTTGGGATATACCTCAACAGTGTAATGACTGTCTCGTAATACATACTAACGGGTACACAAGTAACGTGCATTTGTAAACTGAAGTGGAAAAAACCCAAAATGATTGTGAAGTAACGGATAAAGTAGGCACGATAGCAACCAAACCATAACGGCCATCGATCTGGGAAACATTCATG
This sequence comes from Convolutriloba macropyga, assembly GCF_964194025.1. Classification (NCBI taxonomy): domain Eukaryota; kingdom Metazoa; phylum Xenacoelomorpha; order Acoela; family Convolutidae; genus Convolutriloba; species Convolutriloba macropyga. The sequence goes on along the minus strand of NW_027452384.1, from coordinate 42,439 downwards.
AAAATTACCCGCAGATGATAAAAAAACAATTACACAAAGTACAGTAAAAGGTTTCTGTATTTTCTAGCTGCTTGTTAATACATTGATCCCTATAATAATTTGGAGGCAAAATTGAAGCTCAGATGGTATGGCAGTCTAATTGGCATTGATAATTCGTCACTGGACAACTATTTTAAATCGTTCAAAGTAATTCGACTTCAAGCTGTTCTCCACGACGCATCAGTTTTTTAGCAGAGCCCAGTCAAAAAGCCATGAATACCCATATGTCTTACCTTGACCAATTACGAACGTGTAGTTGTGTCATATCATGGGATTGGCTTTTTGCTTTTTTCTGAATACCTTCACAAAAACAAATTGTTTTCTTCGTTGGAACGCTAGAACAGTAAATAGTGATAATAGACTTTGAAGCTTCACATTAAAAGAAAACTGGTTTCATAGCAAACGGGTTATCATTTTATTCAGATAATTATTCGGACAAGCTTTTTTGTCCTTCCGCCAGTGTTTTACAGTTCACTTCCCGCTAGTTAAACGAGATCTCCTAGGTGGGTTATTAAATTTGTCAATGGTTTGTCTTGGAACAGCGGCACTCATCCGTACTGGTTCCTACCAGAAATCGTTTTCGCCATTAAACTCTGATATACGTTAGCTAAATTCTAGGCTAAAGGGAAAAAGAAAACAAAATCACTTCAAACTTTATTGCAGAAAGAGGTAATAGATTTGGAAATTCATCTATGTACAAAAGTTGAGGATATTAAAAAAACAACTGATAATTTTACTTGCGCTCTGCTCTTTCTACTTACCAGAAAAGCAATAGAGGATACAGTTTGCTAAAATGGAAGCGCAGTTGTATTGCCATCTCCCTGCCATACAATGAGACATCGAGTGGAGAAAGCAGCTCCTTCAGTTCGTCAATTGAATGTATCTCCAAGGTTGGCAGTATGTATTTACGAAACGAACAATAATCCGTTGACATTAAAAGGACCGAAAATAGAATCACGGGGAGAAAACAATCTGCAAAAACAACAGTTTCTCTGCAACACCAAGGAAAATGAAACGCTGACGAAATATTTTTTATTACTTGAATATTTGCAAATGTGCCATGACGTTACAACAGAAAATATGAAAAAAACAAGCCAATTTACGTCCGCCCAAGTAGCCTGCAACAGTTCATATACCTCTGTATGATGACAACCTCCCAGAAGAAATTAGAATGTTAGTCAGTGAAGGCAACGTAGAATATATTGTCTGCTATGGACGTGGTTACGGCATGCAAGCAAACAATAAATTGACTTACAAAAAGACAAAAAAGACTCCAGACAAACTACAGTCGAATTCTTTTAGACTGAAAGAGAGAGAAAAATGGCAATTTAATCTTAAAAAAACAGTGTGTTAATTCATTTTTGCAAACAATTTTTTGCAATTGAGTGTTAGGGAAGACAGAATAGACTCCGCTAAAGATGGGGGTTTGAATGCTTTAAATTTTTTTGGGGAAAATCAAGACAGGCGTTCGTGGAAGTTTTGTAGTTCTCGGCTTACACGATCCAAAGTCGTTACTCAAGTTTTTGTAATAATTTTTGTCATTGTAACTTCTTTAATCAAGCTTGTGCTCTCCAAACTTGATTGTGAAGAATCAACATTTTGGTTTTCATTGCTTTCACGCACTGTTGGCTAAGATCCAAAAGCTTTGAAATAAATAGTGTCCACATAACTAGAGATAGGCTCTATATGGCTGTTTGTGGTCCATGGTTAGTGAAAAAACCAAATTTTAATTCAATAGTCATTGAGAAATACTTTCTATACAAACTTTTGTTCTACTTGCTACTCCTATCAAAACAAACAACCAAAGCTAAGCACAAAAGAGCTTAAAATGAACATTTTTTTACAAAGTGACCTGGGTTTTATATCCTTTCGCAGCTGGAAAACTGTCTGCTTGGGTTTGAAGATTCTTGTAAAAAAATTTTCCATGACTTGGGATTTTCAAAACTTGCTACTGCCGGACGCCATGAAAAAATAAGTGTAAATTATGTTAAGCATAACTTATTTTAAAAAAGTATGTGATCGCAAACAACTGACTTGAATACAAACCATATCAATTTGCTCAATTCACATTGACAGATACAGCAGATCACATATATCGGAAAGCAGTTAGACAACACAAAGTTTTTGAAAGAAAGCTATGTCTTTGCAACAACACAACATATTGGAAATTTACTAATTGACTTAGATTCAAAAGCTTCAGACTCTTTGCAATATTTTTCAAGTTTTGTACAACCATATCCAACAATTTTTTGTCTACCTTCCCCAAAAGCACTTATGACTAATTGGACAGATGAAAGAGAGAGAGTTATGCATGATAAAGCAAATGCTCGAGCTGCTCGAGGGCAATTTCAGGAAGGTTCTCAAAGAAACACAAAGTTAGTTTATAGTTAAAAAATCAGAACTCATTCAAGCGTTGGGATTGTGTTGGTCTGCTCAAGTATCGATCTGCTCAAAGCCTATGCACTGAAAGCAGATTTCATTTATACTGTGCGTTTCGTGAGGAAAAGTCTGATTTTGCGGAAAGAGATATCTGCTCTTTGAAGAACATAATCTACGTATATTTTGAGGAAAAGTGGACTTATTCATATATAGAAAAATTGGATGCGTTTGTTAGAACAAACAATTCTAGTGATAGTCAAACAATAAAAATTGCTCAGAACAAAATGACAAGGAGAGACATCTCAAAGATTGTAACCTTGGCTGCAAATATACCAGTTTAGTTTCTCAAAAACCGCAATTTTTTATCGGTGATTTTGTACGCATAGTTAAAAAGGAGGAGATGTTTGGAAAATGTTACAAGCAGTTTTTTTACTGACGAGGTATTTGAAATTGCATCTAACCTAGCATTGCAACCTCCCTTGAAAAAACAGACGAAGTTTTTGCGTCTTGATTTTGTATTACACTAACCTTAAATTTCCTTACATCATGGCCAAAGTGAACTTGACACACTATTTTCTTGTCTTTTTAAACCACCTAGACCCAACAGTCGAGAAAAAGGAAGGCATTTTACATAAAAAACAGACAAATTTTTTGCGTCTCCGAACTTTAATTTTCTAATGTACCAATTTTTCAAAATTGACCCCAAAGCAAAAATTTTGGGTTTAATACAATCCATATGAATAGGGTATACTACGAAATTAGTATGAGCAACATTCTACGACTCCTTAACCCATAGGGTCTTATCATATTTTTTAAACAGGAGACGAAGTTTGAGAAACATTGCACGAAATTGCAAAACTCGACTTTGGTGTTCAGAATATAAAGACATGAAATTCACTCACCGAATTAAAATCAAATAAGTTTGTTGATTAGTTGGCAAACTAATTTTTTGTTCAATGAACTAAAAACAGAAAAAAATGAATTTGAGTTTTTCTGAAAAATCCCTCAATTTTTTTGATGATATTTGTCGGATTTTCAGATCGATTTTCTCTTCTTGGTTAACAAAAGCCGCTTGGTTTCTACATCAGTGCCCCTACTTATAGTGCCCTTGAGTTTGCCAGTCCAGCATTGGTATACAACTATTTTTCGAGCCAGGGTTTTTTCTAGAAAAAAAAACCAATGGCTTGGCTTTTCGACATTGTCTTTAAAGTTGTTTGTATTTAAATCGCTTTAAAAATTTTAAAACTTAACTTATAATTTTAATAAAGTGCTTATTACATAGTATTTAATGAGCATGCTCAAACTGTGCGCTTCTAACTAGGCTCAATTGCGGACTAAAAACACTTCTAGAAATACTTCGGAGCGAAATTTACTAAGGCGAAAACTTTGGGATATAACTCAACAGTGTAATGACTGTCTCGTAATACATACTAACGGGTACACAAGTAACGTGCATTTGTAAACTGAAGTGGGAAAAGCCCACAATTATCGTGAAGTATTGGATAAAGTAGGTACTATAGCAAACAAACGATAGCAGCCATCGATCAAGGAAACATACACGAAAATTATCTGCAGATGATAAAAAAAGCAATTACAAAAAGTACGGTAAAAAGATTCTGTATTTTCTAGGTGCTTGTTATTATCTTGATCCTTTTAATAATTCGAAGGCAAAATTGAAGCTCAGATCGTGTGGCGGTCTAATTGGCATTGATAATTCGTCACATGACAATACTTTAAATCGTTCAAAGTAACTCGACTTCAAGCAGTACTCCACGACGCATCGGTTTTTTTAGCAGAGCACAGTCAAAAAGCCATGAATACTCACATGTTTTACCTTGACCAATTACGAACCTGTAGTTCTGTCATATGATGGGATTGGTTTCTTTCTTTTTTCTGAATACATTCACAAAAACAAAATGTTTTCTTCGTTGGAACGCTAAAACAGTAAATAGTGATATTAGACTTCGAAGCTTTACGTTACAAGAAAACTGGTTTCATAACAAACGGGTTATCACTTTATTCGGATTATTATTCGGACAAACTTCTTTTTCCTTCCGCCAGTTTTTTTACAGTTCACTTTCCGCTAGTTAAGGGAGATCTTTTAAGTGGGTTAATAAATTTGTCAATTGTTTGTCTTGGAACAGCGGCGCTTATCTGTACTGGTTCCTACCAGAAATCGTTTTTGCCATTAAACTTTGGTATCCGTTAGCGAAATTCTAGGCTAAAGGGAAAGAGAAAACAGAATCACTTCAAACTTTTTTGCAGAAAGAGGTAATAGATTTGGAAATTCATCTATGTACAAAAGTTGAGGATATTAAAAAAACAACTGATAATTTTACTTGCGCTCTGCTCTTTCTACTTACCAGAAAAGCAATAGAGGATACAGTTTGCTAAAATGGAAGCGCAGTTGTATTGCCATCTCCCTGCCACACAATGGGACATCGAGTGGAGAAAGCAGCTCCTTCAGTTCGTCAATTGAATGTATCTCCAATTTTGACAGTATGCATTTACGAAACGAAAAATAATCCGTTGACATTAAAAGGACCAAAAATGGAATCACGGGGACAAAAAAATCTGCAGAAACAACAGTTTCTCTGCAACACCAAGGAAAATATAACGCTGAAGAAATATCTTTTATTACTTGTATATTTGCAAATGTGCCATGCCGTTACAACAGAAAATGTGAAAAAAGAAATTAGCCGATTTACGTAGGCCCAAGTAGCCTGCAACATTTCATATACCTCTGTATGATGACAACCCTACCAGATGAATTTAAAATGTTAGTCAGTGAATGCAACGTAGAATCTATTGTCTACAATAAAAGTGGTTACGGCATGCAAGCAAACATTAAAGTGACTTACAAAAAATACAAAAAAGACTCTAGACAAATTACAGTTGAACTTTTTTAGACTGAAAGAGAGAGAGAGAAATGGCAATTTAAACTAAAAAAACTGTGTGTTAATTCATTTTTGCAAACAATTTTTTTTCAAATGAGTGTTAGGGAAGACAGGATAGGCTGCGCTAAAGATGGGGGCTTGAATGCTTTAATTTTTTTGGAGAAAATCAAGAGAGGCTTTCGTGGAAGTTTTTTAATTGTCGGCCTACACGTTCCAACGTCGTTACTCAAGTTGTTGTAATACTTTTTCTCATTGTAGTTTCTTTAACCAAGCTTGTGATCTCCAAACTTGATTGTGAAGAATCAACATTTTGGTTTTCATTGCTTTCATGCACTGTTGGCTAAGCTCATCCAATCCAAAAGCATTGAAATAAATAGTGTCCACCATAACTAGAGATAGGCTCTATATGGCTGTTTGTGGTCCGGGTGTAGTGGAAAAACCAAACTTTTAATTCAAATGTTATTGAGAAATACTACTCCTATCAAAATGAGCAACCAAAGCTTAGCACAATAAAGCTTAAAATGAACATTTTTTTTACTAAGTGACCTGGATTTTATATCCTTTCACAGCTGGAAAACTGTCTGCTTGGGTTTGAAGATTCTTGTAAAAAAATTTTCCATGACTTGGGTCTTTCAAAACTTGCTATTGCCGGACGCCATGAAAAAATAAGTGTAAATTATGTTAAGCATAACTTATTTCAAAAGAGTATGTGATCGCAAACAACTGACTTGAATACAAATCATATCAATTTGCTCAATTCACCTTGACACATACAGCGGGTCACATATATTGGAAAACAGTTAAACAACACAAAGTTTTTGAAAGAAAGCTATGAACCTGCAACAAAACAACATTTTTGAAATTTACTAATTGACTTAGATTCAAAAGCTTCAGACTCCTTGCATTATTGTTCAAACTTCGTACAACCAGGTCCAACAATTTTTTGTCTACCTTCCCCCAAAGCAGTTATGACTAATTTGACAGATGATAGAGAAAGACAGTAAATTTCATTTGCACTGTGCGTTTCGTGAGGAAAAGTCTGATTTTGCGGAAAGAGATATATGCTCTTTGAAAAATTTAATCTACGGATATTTAGATGAAAGGTGGACTTATTCATACCTAGAAAAATTGAATGCGTTTTTTAGAACAAACAATTCTAGTAAAAGTCAAACAAAAAACTTGCTCAGAACAAAATGACAACGAGAGACGTCCCAAAGATTGTATCCTTAGCTGCAAACATAACAGTTTAGTTTCTCAAAAACCACAATTTTTTATTGGTGATTTTGTACGGATAGTTAAAATGGAGGAGATGTTTGGGAAGTGTTACAAGCAGTTAATTACTGACGAGGTATTTGAAAGTGCATCTAACCTAACATTGCAATCTCCCTTTTTCTTTCATTGATGCAGATAACAAAAAAACAGGGTAAATTCTATCATCCCGAACTTTAATTACTACGAGAATCTCCTCTGCAAAAACGGGAAGTAAAAGATTTGAAGACGAGATTACGGTACATGTTATTTCTACAGCTTCGATGGTGATATTCAATCAAAACAAGCAAAGTTTGCTCAGAATTTTTTTAGACGATGAAATTTCCGGAATTTTCTGGAGACCGGAGAGTAGCTTAAAATGATTACATAGCAAAAAGAATGTTAAATTCCTTCGGTTTAAGTAGTTTTGAACGACAACAACGGAACTTGTCTGGAGCTAATGTTATTTCCAGTTCGTATAACGGTGAGCGATTATGTTTGATACCAGGAACATTTGATACGGTACTAATGTTGGTGGCTACTATCAGAGGAGCTATTGGGTCACCCATTTTTTAATTCAGAGAAATTGAATGTTCTGCCAAATATGAAATTGTCTTTGGAAAATATGAGGGAATTACGTTTCTAAGCAAAGAAGTTCCAAGCTTTTTGTTTTCAAGGGCATTCGCGGTGAACGGGGAACACACATTGGGTAGAAAATGGACACAGTGGCCGACAAACTGATGAAAAATGCTGCTGCCAAAGCTTTCAATAGGAAAATTTTCCAGCTGATCTTTTTGCTGGGAAACATTTGACATTCAATTAAACAAATATGAATTAGTATCAATACGTTGTAGACAAAAAAACAAACTTATTGCGAGTCAATGATTCGAAAAAGTGGTTGAACAACGGTAGTGTCTGCGCGCTTGAACTGACACATAGAATAGTTTTTCGAACTTGGACTATAGAAGTTTTCAAAATACGGTCCAATCAATTTCTTTTGAAGGAAAATAACTTTTCTTACAGAGTGTACCAGATTTAATGAATGTTGTCAACAAAAAAACTTCTCGAAGCACTCTTTCAAATACTGTCATAAAGCAAACAGGAGGCGCATTATCAGTGCTAATGAGACGAAAGTGAATGAGTCAGAGACGAACTAAACGTTCTGGTTTAAAATTTAGAAAAAGTACTACTGTGAGAAAGTCAATCATTTAAAAGAAACAGAAAAAAAAATTGTCGGATTTCTTTACCAAAGATAAAATTGATCGGTACTATGTTAACAACAGAGACAAAATATAGTTCCTTGTAATTATTTAAAAAACCAGCGGTTCTTGTAACTTTTGTTAGTAGCTTTTGTAAAAAAGAAGGGACAGTTCACAGCCTCAACGAAAGCATGCTTCACTTTGAGGTTGCTGGAGACAAAAATAAATTTATTGAACCACAAAACATTTTCCTGGAAATCAAATGCAAAATAGTTCAGGCTAAGATCATCCAATCAAAAGCTTTGAAATGAATAGTGTCCACATAACTAGAGATAGGCTCTATATGGCTGTTTTTGGTCCTTGGTGTGGTGAAAAAACCAAATTTTAATTCAATAGTCATTGAGAAATACGTTCTATACAAACTTTTGTTCTACTTCCTACTCCTATCAAAACAAGCAACCAAAACTAAGCACAAAAGAGCTTAAAATGAACATTTTTTTACAAAGTGACCTGGGTTTTATATCCTTTCACAGCTGGAAAACTGTCTGCTTGGGTTTGAAGATTCTTGTAAAAAAAATTTTCCATTGATTGTGCGGCTATATTTACTCGAGAGCAAAATAATGCATGCAGAAGATTTCTCAGAGTTGAGGCACTGAAACCGAAATATACCACAGAGACAGCACAGGCCTTCAAAAAAGAAGATCAATCAACAAAAACCTGAAAAAATTTGAACTTTTGATGGTACAGTGTTCCTCGGTCTTCTCAAAGCTTATGCACTGAAAGCGGATTTCATTTATACTGTGCGTTTTTTGAGGAAAAGTCATATATGTTCTTTGAAAAATATAATCTACGGATATTTAGAGGAAAAGTGGACTTATTCATATCTAGAAAAAGTCTTGGATGCGTTGGTTAGAATAAACAAATCTAGTGATTGTCAAACAATAAAACTTGCTCAGAACAAAATGACAACGAGAGACGTCCCAAAGATACTATCCTTGGGTGCAAATATACCAGTTTAGTTTCTCAAAAACCACAATTTTTTATCGGTGATTTTGTACACATAGTTAAAAAGGAGGAGATGTTTGGGAAGTGTTACAAGCACGTATTTACTGACGAGGTATTTCAAATTGCATCTAACCTAACATTGCATCCTCCCTTGAAAAAAAAAACAGACGAAGTTTTTGCGTCTCCGAACTTTACATTTCTAATGTACCAATTTTTCAAATAATGCTACCAAAGCAAAAATTTTTATTTTATACAACTGACGTTAAATGAAGATACTAACAAAATAGTATGACCAAGTTTCTACATTTCCTTGACCCATAAGGTCAGCTCATATGTTTTAAATAAGAGACGAATTTTGAGAAACCTTGCACGAAATTGCAAAACTTGACTTTATATAACACTAACCTTAAATTTCTTTACATCATGGACAAAGTGTACTTAACACACTATTTCCTTGTCACTTTAAACCACCTAGATCCAAAATTAGAGAAATAAGAAGGCATTTTACATAAAAAACAGACGAATTTTTTGCGTCTCCGAACTTATTTTCTAAAGTACCAATCTTTCAAAATTGACCCTAAAGCAAAAATTTTTGGTTTAAAACAATCCATTTAAATAGGAGATACTACGGAAACAGTATGAGCAACATTATGCAACTCTTTGACCCATGGGGTTACATCATATTTTTGAAATACGAAACAACTTTAGAGAAACATTTGACAAAATTGCAAACCTTGACGTTACAAAACTCCAATCTTTTTTTTACTTCATAGCCAAACTTAGCCCACAACACGTTCCTCTTATCACTTTGAACCACCTAGATCCAATAGTCGAGCAATAAGAAAGCATTTTACATAAAAAAGGGACGAATTTTGTGACTTTCTGAACTTTACTTTTCTAATAAACCAATTTTTCAAGTTTTGGCCCCAAGGGAAAAAATTTGGGTTTAATACAATCCATATGAATAGGGGATGCTACCAAAATACTATGAGCAACATTCTACGATTCTTTGACCCATAGGATCACATCATTTTTTTACAAAAAGAGACGATTTTTGAGAAAAAAATTCACGAAGAAGCAAAACTTGACTTTATATCACACTAATCTTAAAATTCTTCACCTCATAGCCACAACTGGCATGACACGTTTCTGTCTTGTGACTTTGAACCACCTAGACCGAATAGCCGAGAAATAATAGTCGAGAAATATAGTCGAGTGAATTGAGAACAGAAAAAAAATTTACTTGACTTTTTTCTGAAAAACACCACAATTTTTTTAATGATAATTGTCGGATTTTCAGATCGATTTTCTCTTCTTGGTTAACAAAAGCCTCTTGGTTTCTACATCAGTGCCCCTACTTATAAGGTCCTTGAGTTTGCCAGTCCAGCATTGGTATACAACTCTTTTTCGATCGAGGATTTTTTTCTGAAAAAAAATCAATGGCTCGAGGGCAATTTCAGAAAGTTCCTCAAAGAGGCATCAAGTTAGTTTATGAACTTTGTTGTTAAATGTTTGCTCAACGTGAACAATGTTAATGTTTCAGTGAACAAGCAGTTACTTAAAAGTCAAGAGAAATCATTTCAACAATCATTATCAAAGGTAACAAATCTTCAGAAGAAAGGAAGATGTTTTAGCTAAAAAAATCAGAACTCATTCAAGAGTTGCGATTGTGCGGCTATATTTACTCAAGAGCAAAATAATGCATGCAGAAGATTTCCTATTGATCCTCAAAAAATGCTCATTTCAAAATTCCGGATAAAGGAAGAAAAGTTTGATAATCCAATTTAACAGCAAAAACCAACTCAGTAAACTTTCCTACAAAAAAAACTAATCCAAGCTTTTAAGAAAAAAATGAAAAAAAAACCGAATCGTTTTTATTGATGACAGTAAAATAGAGCCAATAGTGAAAAAAATGGAGGGATTCAGCGCTTGACTCAATAATGTCAGAACTAAATTTAACTTTGAAGATATGAAAACAAAAAGAGCTTTAATTGTCCTAAATAATATTTTCAATTCAAATACTTCTATTAGTGAAATGACTAACCTTCTCCAAATTGACCATGAGCCTCAAGGAGTAGAGGCAAACTATGATTGTAAAAATGACATGCCAAAGTATTCCAAAATCTTGAGCGAACTTGATATAACAGCAGAGATGGTTTATAGTACTCACACAAAAATTATTCCGGATCCGTCTAACAGTGAATATGAAAAAAACCGTATTTGAACAAGCAACTCGAAAAGAAGAAAAACAACGGCAAGAAGTAAAAACATAATTTGAGTCAAAGGGGGAAAATGGAAAGCAGAGAATTGATGAAAGTAAAAAAAGGGCAGACCAGCAGACGCGTGAAAAAGACTAGGATATCTATTTATGTGAGGAAACTCGACAAGCTCTATTTAGAAAGACCCGCGTCGTTTGGAAACGCAAAGAGATTGCAGAATTTGGGTATGTTATCAAAGAAAAAACCTGAAACATATCTGGAAACAAAACCATGATTAAAAAATTGTTGAAGTCGCCTTAGGTAGCCAGCGCTCAAAATTCAAAAAAGCAAAACTTGACTTTATATAACTCTAATCTTAAAATTCTTTACCTCATAGCCACAACTGGCATGACACATTTCTGTCTTGTGACTTTGAACCACCTAGACCGAATAGCCGAGAAATAATAGTCGAGAAATATAGTCGAGTGAATTGAGAACAGAAAAAAAATTTACTTGACTTTTTTCTGAAAAAAAACCACAATTTTTTTAATGATAATTGTCGGATTTTCAGATCAATTTTCTCTTCTTGGTTAACAAAGGCCTCTTGGTTTCTACATCAGTGCCCCTACTTATAAGGTCCTTGAGTTTGCCAGTCCAGCATTGGTATACAACTCTTTTTCGATCGAGGGTTCTTTTTCTGAAAAAAAAAATCAATGGCTCGGCTTTTCAACATTGTCTGTAGAGTTGATTGTATTTAAATCGCTTTAAAGCTTTAAAAACTTAATTTAAATCTTTAATAAAGTGCTGGTTTTGCGGAAAGAGATATATGCTCTTTGAAGAACATAATCTACTTATATTTAGAGGAAAAGTGGACTTATTCATATCTAGAAAAATTGCGTTTGTTAGAACAAACAATTCTAGTGATTGTCAAACAATAAAACTTGCTCAGAACAAAATGACAAGGAGAGACATCTCAAAGATTGTAACCTTGGCTGCAAATATACCAGTTTAGTTTCTCAAAAACCGCAATTTTTTATCGGTGATTTTGTACGCATAGTTAAAAAGGAGGAGATGTTTGGAAAGTGTTACAAGCAGTTTTTACTGACGAGGTATTCGAAATTGCATCTAACCTAGCATTGCAACCTCCCTTGAAAAAACAGACGAAGTTTTTGCGTCTTGATTTTATATAACACTAACCTTAAACTTCCTTACATCATGGCCAAAGTGAACTTGGCACACTATTTCCTTGCCTTTTTTAACCACCTAGACCCAACAGTCGAGAAAAAAAGAAGGCATTTTACATAAAAAACAGACGAATTTTTTGCGTCTCCGAACTTATTTTTTCTAATGTACCAATTCTTCAAAATTGACCCCAAAGCAAACATTTTGAGTTTGATACAATCCACATGAATAGGAGATTCTAAGAAATTAGTATGAGCAACATTATACAACTCCTTAACCCATCGGGTCACTTCATATTTTTTAAACAAGAGACGAAGTTTGAGAAACATTAGACGAAATTGCAAAACTCAACTTTGGTGTTCAGAATCTAAAAACTTGTAATTTGCTCATCGAAATACAACCAAATAAACTTCTTGATTAGTTTGCAAACTAAATTTCTGGTTCAGTGAATTAAGAACAGAAAAACAATTTACTTGGCTTTTTTCTGAAAAACACCACAATTTTTTTTAATGATAATTGTCGGATTTTCAGATCGTTTTTCTCTTCTTGGTTAACAAAAGCCTCTTGGTTTCTACATCAGTGCCCCTACTTATAGTGCCCTTGAGTTTGCCAGTCCAGCATTGGTATACAACTCTTTTTCGAGCGAGGTTTTTTTTCAGAAAAAAAACCAATGGCTCGGCTTTTCGACATTGTCTGTAGAGTTGTTTGTATTTAAATCGCTTTAAAGCTTTAAAAACTTAACATAAATCTTTAATAAAGTGCTTATTACATAGTATTTAATGAGCATGCTCAAAAGGTCCGCTTCTAATTAGGCTCAATTGCGGATTAGAAACACTATTAATGCAAATAATAGATACCTAAATTGAGCGGAAACGTGCTACAAGACTTGTAACCTACTTTTCGAATCAAAAATTCTTTTATTTTGCAAAAATGGCAGAACTCCTTTTCCGAAAAGTAAGATACAAAAGATGTCTCCTATTTTTTTTTCATTTTAAGTATCTAATGATACTTCGGAGCGAATTTTACTAAGGCAAAAATTTTGGGATATACCTCAACAGTGTAATGACTGTCTCGTACTACATATTAAGGGGTACACAAGTAACGTGCACTTGTAAACTGAAGTGGGAAAAACCCACAATGATCGTGAAGTAATGGATAAAGTAGGCACGATAGCAACCAAACGATAGCAGCCATCGATCTAGGAAAAATTCACGAAAATTATCTGCAGATGATAAAAAAACAATTACACAAAGTACGGTAAAAGGTTTCTGTATTTTCTAGCTGCTTGTTAATACCTTGATCCATATAATAATTTGGAGGCAAAATTGAAGTTCAGATCGTATGGCAGTCTAATTGGCATTGATAATTCGTCACTGGACAACTACTTTAAATCGTTCAAAGTAATTCGACTTCAAGCAGTACTCCACGACGCATCGGTTTTTTAGCAGAGCACAGTCAAAAAGCCATGAATACTCATGTCTTACCTTGACCAATTATGAACGTGTAGTTGTGTCATATCATGGGATTGGCTTTTTGCTTTTTTCTGATTATCTTCATAAAAACTAATTGTTTTCTTCGTAGGAACGCTAAAACAGTAAATAGTGATATTAGACTTCGAAGCTTTACGTTACAAGAAAACTGGTTTCATAACAAACGGGTTATCACTTTATTCGGATTATTATTCGGACAAACTTCTTTTTCCTTCCGCCAGTTTTTTTACAGTTCACTTTCCGCTAGTTAAGGGAGATCTTTTAAGTGGGTTAATAAATTTGTCAATTGTTTGTCTTGGAACAGCGGCACTTATCCGTACTGGTTCCTACCAGAAATCGTTTTTGCCATTAAACTTTGGTATCCGTTAGCGAAATTCTAGGCTAAAGGGAAAGAGAAAACAGAATCACTTCAAACTTTTTTGCAGAAAGAGGTAATAGATTTGGAAATTCATCTATGTACAAAAGTTGAGGATATTAAAAAAACAACTGATAATTTTACTTGCGCTCTGCTCTTTCTACTTACCAGAAAAGCAATAGAGGATACAGTTTGCTAAAATGGAAGCGCAGTTGTATTGCCATCTCCCTGCCATACAATGAGACATCGAGTGGAGAAAGCAGCTCCTTCCGTTCGTCAATTGAATGTATCTCCAATTTTGACAGCATGCATTTACGAAACGATTAATAATCCGTTGACATTAAAAGGACCAAAATTAGAATCACGGGGACAACAAAATCTGCGAAAACAACAGTTTCTCTGCAACACCAAGGAAAATGAAACGCTGAAGAAATATCTTTTATTACTTGAATATTTTCAAATGTGGTGTGCCGTTAAGTAGCCTGCAACAGTTCATATACCTCTGTATGATGACAACCCTACCAGATGAACTTAAAATGTTAGTCAGTGAAGACAACGTAGAATCTATTGTCTACTATGGAAGTGGTTAAAACAGTGTGCTAAAACGAAAGCGCAGTTGTTTTGCCATTGGATCTCCCTGCCATACAATACAGCTCCTTCAGTTCGTCAATTGAAGGTTTCTCCAAATTTGACAGTATGCATTTACAAAACGAATAATAATCCGTTGACATTAAAAGGAGCAAAAGTAGAATCACGGGGACAAAATAATCTGCGAAAACAACAGTTTCTCTGCAACCCAAAGGAAAATAAAACGCTGAAGAAATATCTTTTAATACTTGAATATTTGCAAATGTGCCATGCCGTTACAACAGAAAATGTGAAAAAAGAAATTAGCCGATTTACGTAGGCCCAAGTAGCCTGCAACAGTTCATATACCTCTGTATGATGACAACCCTACCATTTGAATTCAAAATGTTAGTCAGTGAATGCAACGTAGAAACTATTGTCTACTATAAATGCAAGCAAACAATAAAGTGACCCATAAAAAAGACAAAAAAGACTCTAGACAAATTACAGTTGAATTTTTTAGACTGAAAGAGAGAGAGAGAGAGAAATGGCAATTTAAACTTAAAAAAAACAGTGTGTTAGTTCATTTTTGCAAACAACTTTTTTCAAATGAGTGTTAGGGAAGACAGGATAGACTGCGCTAAAGATTGGGGTTTGAATGCTTTAATTTTTTATGGAGAAAAACAAGAGAGGCGTTCGTGGAATTTTTGTAATTGTCGGCTTACACGTTCTAAAGTCGTTACTCAAATTTTTGTATTACTTTTCTCATTGTAGTTTATTTAACCAAGCTTGTGCTCTCCAAACTTGATTTTGAAGAATCAACAATTTGGTTTTCATAGCTTTCATGCACTGTTGGCTAAGCTCATCCAATCTAAAAACTTTGAAATAAATAGTGTCCACCATAACTAGAGATAGGCTCTATATGGCTGTTTGTGGTCCCTGGTGTAGTGGAAAAACCAAACTTTTAATTCAAAAGTTATTGAGAAATACGTTCTATACAAACGTTTGTTCTACCTACTACTCCTATCAGAACGAGCAACCAAAGCTTAGCACAATAGAGCTTAAAATGAACATTTTTTTACTAAGTAACCTGGATTTTATATCCTTTCACAGCTGAAAAACTGTCTGCTTGTGGTTGAAGATTCTTGTAAACAAATTTTCCATGAGTTGGGATTTTCAAAATTTGCTACTGCCGGACGCCATGAAAAAATAAGTGTAAATTATGTTAAGCATAACTTATTTGAACAGAGTATATGATCGCAAACAACTGACTTGAATACAAACCATGTCAATTTGATCAATTCACCTTGACACATACAGCAGATCACATATATTGGAAAACAGTTAAACAACACAAAGTTTTTAAAAGAAAGCGATGAACTTGCAACAAAACAACATTTTGGAAACTTACTAATTGACTAATATCCAAAAGCTTCGGACTACTTGCATTATTGTTCAAATTTTGAACAATCGGGTCCAACAATTTTTTGTCTACCTTCCCCCAAAGCAGTTATGACTAATTTGACAGATGAAAGCAAAAGATTTATGCATGATAAAGCAAATGCTCGAGATGCTCGAGGGCAATTTCAGAAAGTTCCTCAAAGAGGCACCAAGTTAGTTTATGAACTTTGTTGTTAAATGTTTGCTCAACGTGAACAATGTTAATGTTTCAGTGAACAAGCAGTTACTTAAAAGTCAAGAGAATTCATTTCAACAATCATTATCAAAGGTAACAAATCTTCAGAAGAAAGGAAGATCTTTTAGCTAAAAAAATCAGAACTCATTCAAGCGTTGCGATTGTGCGGCTATATTTACTCAAGAGCAAAATAATGCATGCAGAAGATTTCCTATTGATCCTCAAAAAATGCTCATTTCAAAATTCCGGATAAAGGAAGAAAAATTTGATAATCCAATTTAACAACAAAAACCAACTCAGTAAACTTTCCTACAAAAAAAAACTAATCCAAGCTTTTAAGAAAAAAATGAAAAAAACCGAATCGTTTTTATTGATGACAGTAAAATAGAGCCAATAGTGAAAAAAATGGAGGGATTCAGCGCTTGACTCAATAATGTCAGAACTAAATTTATCTTTGAAGATATGAAAACAAAAAGAGCTTTAATTGTCCTAAATAATATTTTCAATTCAAATACTTCTATTAGTGAAATGACTAACCTTCTCCAAATTGACCATGAGCCTCAAGGAGTAGAGGCAAACTATGATTGTACAATTTATAACAACCTACAATAAAAATGACATGCCAAAATATTCCAAAATCTTGAGCGAACTTGATATAACAGCAGAGATGGTTTATAGTACTCACACAAAAAATATTCCTGATCCGTCTAACAGTGAATATGAAAAAAACCGTATTTGAACAAGCAACTCGAAAAGAAGAAAAACAACGGCAAGAAGTAAAAACATAATTTGAGTCAAAGGGCGAAATGGAAAGCAGAGAATTGATGAAAGTAAAAAAAGGGCAGAGCAGGAGACGCGTGAAAAAGACTAGGATATCTATTTATGTGAGGAAACTCGACAAGCTCTATTTAGAAAGACCCGCGTCGTTTGGAAACGCAAATAGATTGCAGAATTTGAGTATGTTATCAAAGAAAAAACCTGAAACATATCTGGAAACAAAACCATGATTAAAAAATTGTTGAAGTCGCCTTAGGTAGCCAGCGCTCAAAATTGTTGTTGAAGACATAAATGAGATCTGTTTTAGCATTTTGTTAAACTTGCAAAATACAACCACTGAAACCGAAAAATACCACAGAGACAGCACAGGCCTTCAAAAAAGAAGATCTATCAACAAAAACCTGAAAAAATTTGAACTTTTGATTGTACAGTGTTCCTCGGTCTTCTCAAAGCTTATGCACTGAAAGCGGATTTCATTTATACTGTGCGTTTCGTGAGGAAAAGTCTGTTTTTGCGGAAAGACATATATGTTCTTTGAAAAATATAATCTACGGATATTTAGAGGAAAAGTGGACTTATTCATATCTAGAAAAAGTCTTGGATGCGTTTGTTAGAACAAACAAATCTAGTGATTGTCAAACAATAAAACTTGCTCAGAACAAAATGACAACGAGAGACGTCCCAAAGATTGTATCCTTGGCTGCAAATATAACAGTTTAGTTTCTCAAAAACCACAATTTTTTATCGGTGATTTTGTACGGATAGTTAAAATGGAGGAGATGTTTGGGAAGTGTTACAAGCAGTTATTTACTGACGAGGTATTTGAAAGTGCATCTAACCTAACATTGCAATCTCCCTTTTTTCTTTCATTGATGCAGATAACAAAAAAAAACAGGGTAAATTCTATCAACCCGAACTTTAATTACTACGAGAATCTCCTCTGCAAAAACGGGAAGTAAAAGATTTGAAGACGAGATTACGGTACATGTTATTTCTACAGCTTCGATGGCGATATTCAATCAAAACAAGCAATGTTTGCTCAGAATTTTTTTAGACGATGAAATTTCCTGAATTTTCTGGAGACCGGAGAGTAGCTTAAAATGATTACATAGCAAAAGGAATGTTAAATTCCTTCAGTTTAAGTGGTTTTGAACGACAACAGCGGAACTTGTCCGGAGCTAATGTTATTTCCATTTCGTATAACGGTGAGCGATTAGGTTTCATACCAGGAACATTTGATACGGTACTAAAGTTGGTGGCTACTATCAGAGGAGCTATTAGATCACCCAATTTTTCATTCAGAGACATTGAATTTTCTGCCAAATATGGAATTGTCTTTGGAAAATATGAGGGAATTACGTTTCTAAGCAAAGAAGTTCCAAGCTTTTTGTTTTCAAGGGCATTCGCGGTGAACAGGGAACACAGATTGGGCAGAAAATGGACACAATGGCCGACAAACTGATGAAAAATGATGCTGCCAAAGCTTTCAATAGGAAAATTTTCCAGATGATCTTTTTGCTGGGAAACATTTGACATTCAATTAAACAAATATTAATTATTATCAATACGTTGTAGACAAAAAAAACAACCTTATTGCGAGTCAATGATTCGAAAAAATGGTTGAACAACGGTAGTGTCTGCGCGCTTGAACTGACACATAGAATAGTTTTTCGAACTTGGACTATAAAAGTTTTCAAATACGGTCCAATCAATTTCTTTTGAAGGAAAATAACTTCTCTTACAGAGTGTACCAGATTTAATGAATGTTGTCAACAAAAAAACTTCTCGAAGCACTTTCAAATACTGTCATAAAGCAAACAGGAGGCGCATTATCAGTGCTAATGAGACGAAAGTGAATGAGTCAGAGACGAACTAAACGTTCTGGTTTGAAATTTAGAAAAAGTACTACTGTGAGAAAGTCAATCATTTAAAAGAAACAGAAAAAAAAAGAAGTTTGTCGGATTTCTGTAGCAAAGATAAAATTGATCGGTACTGTGTTAACAACAGAGACAAAATACAGTTCTTTGTAATTATTTAAAAACCAGCGGTTCTTGTAGCTTTCGTTAGTAGCTTTTGTAAAAAAGTAGGGACAGTTCACAACCTCAACGAAAGCATGCTTCACTTTGAGGTTGCTGGAGACAAAAATAAATTTACTGAACCACAAAACATTTTCCTGGAAATCAAATGCAAAATAGTTCAGGCTTCTGAACAAGATTTCAAATATGACGCAGGAGTTGCAAGAGATTTAACCAAGACAGAAGAGCTTATTCCTTGAATAATTTTTTAAATTGGCTCTTTTCTTACTGCTGAGTTTTTGTCAACAGAATAAAACTCTTAATTTCCAATAAGAATTCTGCTCACAAACGTTTCATTGAAACTTAATTTTACTCAAAACAAAGACGCAAAAGCCACTTGTTTGGTTTGTAGTGGTTATTCATACAAAGATAATCCTAGGGCAAATCCAGCAGTTAAAGTTAACAGACAAAATGCTTCGGTTAGACAATATGCTTAATGTACGGAGGCGAACAACTCCATTTCTACTTTTATAAATTTATTTCGCAGCAGATTTGTATTTACCGAAATGAACTTCTTGTTGTTGACACTTTAATAAATGCAACTGATGAAAACCGCTTATATTTCAACAAAATGTCAGATTTAGCAACGGAGATTTATATTGACGATGGACATGGAATCAAGTTGTCTGAGTACCTCAGCCAATTAATTGTGGCATTTGATATGACCACTGTGAAGTTTTATTTGCCATGAATTTACCAATTGTTCAATTTCTACTGAACTTAAGTAATATAGAAATTTCGAAAATTTTTGAAAAATCATATCCTTACAAACCGATGGATGAAGACCAAAAAAACAGCCTCTGTCAAGCATGAAAACTATTGAAATACAAATTTTATATTTTGTTTTTGCAGCTGATAATTTTCCTTTCAATTTATCACAAAACAGGTTCATTATTATGATTTGATCCAGCTCCGAGTATATTGGAACACATTGAACACTTTTATGTACGAAAGTATGGCCCAGACAAAATGTTTTGAGATCTACTTAAAGATTTATTTGCGATTGCGAAGCTATCAGTTTGAACTTGTTAGTTATTGGACTTCATAATATAATTTTGTAACGAATTTAGATGGAGTTGAAATAGTGAGCTGCTCTTTTGCTGTAGTCGTTGACTGTCTTTATTCAACGTCACGTTGTTGTTGTTGTTGTTGCTGCTGTTGTTTTTGTTGTTGAAATTCTTGTTAGCAGCAGCGTTGGAGATGTTTGGCAGCAGTTTCTGAATTCAGTGTGAGACTATGGTCAGTTTTTTGTATTACCAGAACCGCCAGAACAAGCTTTTACAAAATTTTTCCGTTAAATTCTACGGTATTTGAATTGGCAAACAAAATCTTGAAAGGCGTGTCGAGAAAAGGCACTGTATAGCTTTTTTTTAAACTTTATTTTGTGTGAACACTTTGTCACGTCTGATGAATCCAGCAAAACAAGGTAATGGTTATTTTGCAGCGTTTAAAATGGGCTTTCAAAATAAACACACATAGCATGGTTTTTTAAACTACATCACTTAGGTTTTTTTGTCACAAACTGAAGTATAGAACGATTTCTGAAATTGTTTGAAACAGCAGAAGACAGCGACGATGATTCGTATCCAGATTCTTTCTATGCTTGTTTAGGCTGTTTAGCAACCGGCTTTTTAACAACAGAAGTCTCTTTGTAGCCCCGTTTGACTCTGGCACCAAATTTCGTATCCCGCTCCCTTTTTTCACAAGTTTGTCAATTTCATCTGTTGAAAAGGATAAGCTCTGGTCAAATCCATTTCAATGCATTTTTCTTAAACACTGTCAAGTAAGACATAAGTCTCGGTGTTTTCAAAGGTTTTGAGAGTAGCACTTATTATCAGTTTTTCTGTTTTAGATTTATTAGAATAGCAATCACTATATTTGCCTCTTTGCTTGCAGTGAAAAAAATTTCTTTAAAATTAGGTTGATAGTTTTTGTCATAGAACGTGGTCAACTGTTAAAGTTATGTTTCCTTATTCAAATGTACAGTAATAATTCCAAAACGGTACCCATAAGGGTAAAATGTTTTATAGGTGGCTGTTTTGGTAATTGAGTGGTGACAAGGGACCACAATGTGGTTTCAATTACAAGCAATATGCTACCAATCTCGGGCGCGCACTTGCGTGGGCTTTACGCGTTTGGTGTAATTACTTGACTAGAATGTTTTTTTAAAGTTAAGAAATAACAACTGGTGTCCAATTAAATTTTGTTAATACATGTGCAACTTAAGGGCTGGTGCCTTAATCTGTCATAGACAAAGCAATAAAGCACATATGTTTTCAACCCAAATTCATGGTACAACGCAGTTGGCTTTTGGTTGTGCCGGGGACAGATAAGACAAATAGACAGACAGACCACTGGAATCATTCTCTATTCAACTCAACTACATGGTGTAAAACCTGTATTCTCAGTTTCATATTATCTCTTTTGAATTTTGAAAGAGCAACTCTTAATTTTTGTTGACACGTGAAATTTCCGAAAAAATGATTGACTGAAAATATCAGCTCACTTGATTTAATTAATCCTCAAAAGTTTTTCTTTCTTCTTTGTTCAATTGCTGAAAACAATTGAAAACTGTTCAAAAAATTGCTTCTCATCTCTTACAACTGAAACGCGAAAAACACTCCAAAACTATTTAAAAACACTTTTACTTCGTAATTCTTCAATACTCTTCACTTGCGAAAAACAATCTCTTTCCGTATCCTGTGTCGCCAAAACAGTGACTGGGAGCGAAAAATTTCGTATCAATTTTTTTACGAAAAAGGCCAAGGAGAATAAGACAATACTTGATCACAGCATGATAACTAAACTCTCTATTAACTTCACTGCAAGAATGCTGGAAAAAAAAGAGAGTGAAGATTGCGGTGAGACCTTTATCACTTAAGCCAAGTTTTTTCGAATTTTTTTCTTATCGCGTCCTCTTTACCCGTACGAAAATGTGTCTCCAAAAGAACCTCTAACCATTCTATAAAAATACGACTGTGACTGCAAGCCCTTTTTTGAAAACCAGTTGGGAGTAGCTCGGGCCTGTAACGACCTCACCAATTTATGCGGCCCACCACATTTGCCCGGGTCATCACCATAACCGACACCAACTTCTCACCCTAGTGCCACTGTAATCCCCGCGTTTTGACTCTCTGTGTTTTCAACTTTACAGGGAAAAAATTTTGTTGTTAACTTCGGATCACTACCAACTGCTAGTCAACTAATGTAGAAATGGTCTGCGACCGACTTCAGAACACCATATTGCTCAGGTTCCACGACAGCAACAATAATTTTTGAAAGCAACAACATTCATGAAATAACAGAAATTGACAGCAGAAGAACAGAGTTATTGGCCGGCTCAAGCTTGGTAACAACAACACCGGACAATTCAGAGATGCAAAAAAAACTCTAGCGCCGAAAAAAAAGAAGGTCTATTAGACCATATTAAAATGTTTTGATTAGAAATTTTGGAAGGAAACTAAAACACTCAATATAAAAATTGGTTATAACAAAATCAACGATTTTGTTTCATGAAAAAACAACTGTTGATTCAGTCTCATTAATGTGTTTTGATATTGTATAGGAGATTTAATGTTTCTCGTGTACAACAAAAATTTAGCATGTTTAAAACGTTTTTAGTTTTTGAAAACTGCAAAAATGTTCGATGGACTAAAGCAAAGTAAAAAAAATCGCAATGTGACAAATATTTCAGATGAAGAAATTTGTGAGAACGTTGTCTCATACAACACTTTATGTTCTACAAAAAAAGCTCCGAACAAAATTCTTGAGAGGTGGTTGCCGCTACAATTTTTGGACCAAATTATGAAAATTTCTTCGGAAAAAAACCAAAAACTAATGAAGCAAACTAAAAAAGATATCTTCTCTAGAGTGCAAAGCGTTTTACAAAATAGCCATGAATAAAAACTTTCAGGGAGCACAATGTCGGAATCAGAAAGAACAATACCTTTGTTCGGTTAAATTTTTCGTCTTAGGTTTAGCACCTTCCAATTGGAAGATTGATGAGAAAACTGATGATCTGTATCTCATATTATGTAATACATCATGCTGCAACTTTTTGTTCAAGACAAATTTTTTTTGTATCTGTAACAAAAAAAAGTTTTTTTCAATAAAAAAAAGTCTTGAAAAAATTTTGAAAAATGGACTGCCAGATAATTTGCAGGCGTGTAATTTTTAAACGTTGCAAGAATTTCCCTATTCTTTTTGCTACATGTTGATTGTGTTACTTAAGAAGAAACTCAGCTAAAATTATGAGGAAAAACGCTTTTTTCTGAAAAAACGTTTTTTTTTTTTCAGAAAAATTAAAAATCGATGATGTGATTGTTTCTGTGACAAAATCTCAGAATGAGTTCTCTTATGTCTATGTAAAAGAAATAAAATCAAGAAAATGAAACAAAAAAACGGGATCACAGTTTTTGCGAAGACATGTTTTGAATTGGAAACATTTGACTGCCAGATATTTTGAAAAATAGTGTTCGCGAGGCTTTTCAAAAGTTCAGTAAAAACTAGTCGCCATAATATCTCACGTTGTGAAACTTTGACCATAAGCATGATGACGCTAGGTGTAAGCCAAATATGAGTTCTATTAAAAATTGCGAGAGAAAAACAAAAAAATCTCTTTTTTTCAATTTTCAGAAAATAATTTTTTTCAGAACAATTTTTCAGCCCTCAATTGATTCTGCTACAACCTCCCGTAGGCATTGATGAGATTTTTTAAATTAAAACTCAAAAACATTATCACGAGTTTTTTGTTTTGTTTTTTGATGTTTTTAGATTAAAAAAATTTATAACCAATTCTTATATCCCCGAAAAGAGGTATTCAGTTTGCATTAGAACACCAATAAAGCTATCGACCCATATAGTGATTGCTAAATCGCGTCATTGCATGAAAAATATGCTTACTTTGCTCGGGCTAATATGGAATTTTTTTGTATTCGCTTTTTAACTCAACTTTGCACAAAACATTACTGCAGCCCCCTTTGCTAGAATAGCAATCCTATGTGCAAATCAACTTGCAAACAACATGATCTACGCAATCAGTGCTGTATGATAGGATCTGCACAGTGCGGGTAGTAAATTTGCATACAATGCTGTCGTCTTCAGAAATTCTGAATCTCGTCCTCAGAAATGTTGTTTCGAATTGTTTTCAAATTGAACCTATCAGGACGTTATTTATTTTCAAAGAGTTGAAGGTTTCGTTTGTTTTGGACTCAAAACTATTGTGGCTTGAAACTAATTCAACTATGAGTATCTCATGGAACTTTTGTAACGCTAAATTCAGATTTTGTACCAACCGCAATCGTCATTAAAGAAACCTGCACCCTGATTAAGCCGGAGTGCCAGTGTACCGATGTAAACACATTGAATTCAATTCAATAGATCTGCAAACTCTGGAACTACCTTTTGGAAAACTGCATAACCCGTTAGTACAAAGTTGTCTCTACCATTACACTGGCTTTGATTCTGCTGATTGCTTTGCCATACACATAACAGAATAACATAGACCACCCTTGCCCTCTAGAACTAGTGAAACAAGCAGAAGGCTAACAGAGTCCGCATTTGATGGAAGACTTCTAGTTTTCACTATTGATACAACCGACGACGACCAAGATCTCATGGAGTTCATGCTAAACAACAAAGACCCTATAATCAGTGAACTTCCAAGTGCTGCCTAGACGTTGCATTTCTGGATCTCTACAAAGAAAAGAATGAAAATGACAAGATGTGAAAAGATTGTAAAATATTGAATTTTTTCTTCGTGTTTTCATCATAAGGCAGGGATTAAATTCTACGCAAATTAAACAGCCTAGAAATCAAGGTAGCTTCCTCTGCCCCCGTACCTGCATCGTCATATATATATAGCTTCACCTTGATTTTGGCTCTACCCTTCTATAGCTCTACCATTCTTCTCCTTCACCATGGGAATAATCATCATCTTGAATCTCGAACGATTTGTCGGGTACCTCAAAGGTATAGAGCATCGTGCAGCGCAGAGCATAAGTCGAAATTGTTTTCGTTTGTGTACAAACTGAGAAAATTATCAAAACCATCCATGTGAAGATCAGCAGGGAACATGCAGCAGCCAAAATTGTTATGCTAAATGCAGACAACACATCGCTACAGTTCCGCAACTGGAAAAGCCCGCTGGTTTCTTCCTTTTATTATACTTTCACACAGAATCTTTTCTTGTTCAATTGCTACAGAGCAACCCTTACCCTGTACTTCCTACACAGTAGGAATTGAAAAACAACAACATGTAATTATGTCATGGCAGCCATAGGACACGGTATAGCAACTCCTGTGTACTTTGTACTAAAAACAGGCGACACCTGATTGAACAAAATTATAAACTCTTTGCACGTACTTGCTCATGATATCTACAACCAAAAACGACCTTTCAGGGACACTACAGAGGAACAGTTCCAGCGCGTGGAACTAAGACAAGTAGTTGGATCTTTGAAAACGATATAAACGATGAGGCCGAGCTTTTTCTTGACCATTGTCACAAAAATGGCCATTTTCTAGGGTGAGCGCACCAACTCTGTAACACTCGATGCAGTACATCTACGTCTACGTCAATGATGGGACTAAATATCAAAAAGTATGTTATTTACCAAGTATGTCTTGTACCCGAAGAGAGAGCCTGAAACAAAGTTTGAGGTAATATCTTCTACAGGGGAGAACTACATATCACTCTGTCTTTGTTTTCACAAACTTTAAGTCAGAGGCTGGACAACAAAAACCCATCTTCGAATACATGAGACCAAATGTCTCTTAACATTTTTAACTTACTGCCCCAATCACTCGAATCTTTTTAGATGATCTGCCTGATAATTGCTTTGACATTCTACGCTCTAAGTATGAATCTTAATTTAATAGCAATTTTCAACTTTTCTGCCCAAAAAGTATTATTGTTATTCCTACATCGTTTCAGAACAAGTTTTTGAGGAAAATCTTGACGCCATTATTTAAATGGAAAAATACATTACCATTCATTGCATGTCGGTAAAGTCACAGTTAGCTAAATCGACTACAATCACGCCCAAACACTGTTTTCCACGTGGTTGTCAAAACATCGGGTTATCAAAGCATCGTAGAGTGCCGCGAACTGCGGCAGTTTTCTCCTGGCGTGCGTCTTTGAGGCTTTCAGATACATCTGCTATGACACAAACGGCCTGGACTGCGCAGAGTAATATGGAGCATCAGATTTATCCGGAGATGCCTTCTTCAACGTATGCAATCTCGACTTGCATTTGCTAACCGTGTGAGAACAACTTGAACTTGTAGAGAACATGATGCACGAAAGAGTTTCTTTAGTCCATGAGTAACGCTTCCTTCGAGGAAACAACTGACATCTGGGAAAAATATGATGCCTGTAAACCGTCTACATATGCGTTGATGCTAGACGCAAAAACTGCTACGGTGGCTTGAAGCCGAACGACTTTTTGCGGCTGAAGGATTTTGCGCTAGAAGCTCGATGAAGTGCTCAAATTGTCGTCAACGGAGCAGCATGGCTAAATCGTTGAAGTTCATACTGATTGTCAACCCGAAACACATGCGGCTCATCAAGATTTCCCTCTGGCGCCACTCAAACATCAAACCTTCTTGGCTGAGCGATTAACAGAAAAATTTGGAAGTACAGATGCACTTACCTGGAAATTCATCTGCGCAGGAAATTGTTGCAACAAAATTGCCTAAAACCCGCTTCACGCAGCATTATTGGCTGGCATTAAAGATTGAGCAAGCCAACATGGGATGCGAATTTACATGAATTGATGCCCTTACTACTTTTTGCAGGAACTTGTTAGAAAGGCATGAATTATTCCGCGCTTTTGCGAAAAGATACGAGGCCAAAGGGAAACGCAATAAAGTCATGATTGTTCGAATTGCTAAAGTTTCGCTACAAAGATCGCAGAAGTTTCACTTTCAATCATACAAAAACATGGAGAAGACATCGCTGCAATGAAGTTGCAAAGAACGGATTTATCAGAATAAACCGACTGTTGTAGGGGCATATATATACTTTATCTGGCCGAGCTACACATTTTCCATTTCGATTCTACAGCGCAGAAACTGAATTTAGATTGCAAAGTTTTCTTTTCGGATACGGTATCATTGCTTTATCGAATGATAAAGACCGACTTTTATGAAGGTATACGCTGAAAACTTCATATTTTGCAACAATTCGACTTCTCTAAATCTCCACCCCGGCACCCGCTTTTTTGCAAAATGAACAAATATATTGTCCAAAAGTTTAAGTACAAATTTGCCAGCGTGTCTATTCAAGAATTTGGTGCTCACAAGTTGAAGCTCTACCCAGTAATTGCAATTGAAGCGTTCATTTTTATCACAATCAAACGTATAACTACGCAGCTTGTTAATTTCGACTCTT
>NW_027452384.1:0-10000 GCF_964194025.1 Convolutriloba macropyga | reverse complement strand
TTGATATTTTGGCTAGCGGCTATGCTGTGCCAGTTTCATATCAAATTGTTGCAAAACTGTATTCACAATTAGGTGTAACAACATAGGGTTAACGCCCGGGTAACTCCGCGAGGACGCAAGGAGGGCGCCATCTCAAAAATAATAAGATGGATTTCAAATTATGGTTAATACGAAAACGCACAAAAAATGTTTTAAAAACACAACTAAGTCAAACTGTCAATAGTCCTGAAAAAACGAATATCAGTTTCATCCCCGTAAATCTCCATCAAGTTCTGCACCGTTCCTTTCAAGCTTTCGCGCTTCTTTTTTGATATTTTTGCCCGATGAGGCATTCAAAAAATTTCAATATTGCACGGCAGTGTCTTTTTGCAGGTTCACCAAAAGTTTTCCAAATTCCGGGGTGGGATCCGCTGAACAAGGCTTGTATCCCATAATGCCAGCCCTCAACAGCATTAGTTATTTCCTCGACAAAAAATTCAAAAGATTTTTCTTTTTCCTCATATCTTTCGAAAGCTAGAGCAGGGATCATTTTAATTGCCAAGGCCACTTCATGATTTTCTGACACCGGCTTTTGTAGTCGAAGTTCTCCAACTTTCCTGACAAAATTTTCAAATTTTTCAAAATTTCAAAATCTAATAGAACCTTATCGGGCATGCAATTTGGGGCAAAGGTTTCTAAGGCATCAAATAATCGGCTGTACGTTTTTATCGTTTTGTTTGGAAGGAGGGCATACAAACAAGCAGCAGCAATACCGATAATATATACATCAAGGGTATAAATTTGGTAGGAGTTTTTGGACGAAAATTAGAGCAATCCATCCGCAAGCGAAAACTTTGAACCCTCGAGAACCGATGTCAATTAAGGACCACCAAAGAATAAAAAACGCTCGTGGTCTTCCTTTCCGCTGTCATACCGCAGAAACTCTTAAAACTTATCGGGTATATCAAAATGCCGGTCCTACGTTTCATGAATTGACATTGTTTGCATATACTTTCTTAACCGCTTTGATGTTTGAATTAAAGTTGGTTTGATAGCAACGCAAACAGGGTGGTCGAGAGAACGACAGTTAATGGTAAAATTGTACAGCAGCACGGGCTGCTGCGGGCGTTAAGTTTTCACTCATGGCTTGATCTCTTTAATAACTTATTGATTGGCCGGCTTTCCGATAGAAGCATTATGATCTTGTGTAAATGCGAAAACGCGGCACTTGTAGCTTTGATATTTTGAGCAATTCCAGGCACTGCTGAGCTTATTTATTCTCTTAACATAAAACTCGTGGCCTTCTACAACCAATTTTTTTCTTCCACCAACTAGATCAGGTAACTATTTCGCTATTTGTTATAGCTTTGCTTTAAACTATTGAGTTGTTGGCTCAATGTCCCTGACAATTATGAGTCTTGAATTTACAGATTAAAATCGGGATGAAATGATAGAGGTGTGAAAAGTATATTCACACCTCAGTCATTTCATCAAGATTTTAATATCTGTTAATTAGACCAAAAAAGAGTTGATTCAGGCTTAATTATTCTCAATTATAGGAAGCTTAAAACCGGGGTGAAACAATATAGGGGTTAAATAATTGAGGGGTTAAATGATACAGGGGTTAAAAAATTGGGGTTAAAGTATAGGGGGTTAACAGAACAGGGATGAAAAAACAGGACACCCTAATAAACAATTAATTAGTGCTAACGTGGCGGGTAGTTGAACTATTGGCCACTTTTTGTCATGTACGTTTGGAAATAAAGTTTATCAGATTACTGCTTTTTGACACTCGTTGTTAATGACTATGTAGCACTCGGCCTCGTTTTAATCCATTAAATTGATACGCCAAAAAGCTGTAATTTAATATATACATATGCTGAGTATTTGGAAACCACAATAAAAAACTACATGTGGAAAACTGCAATAAAACAATTTAAGCATTGAAAAAGTATTTTCTATTGATGATTGTCTCAATTGATGAAAGTTGCAGCTAAAATTGTTTGAAGAACTATCACCAGAACATTGAATACGCCATTTGGGCCAAAATAAATTTAGGATCGTTTCAGTACAGTTTTTATGGTTTTTAAGACCCTCTCCTTATGGAAGCAATTAGAATTTTATTCAAACTGAAAGACACTAAAACTTGTCCCCTTCAAGATTAGCATTTAGCAAAATTTATTTGGTTCTAAGTGTGGCGTTGAACGAGGTATTTCATTAAGGTTCAAAAATATGAATTGAATTCTAAAAAGATCTTTTTGTCCCAACCCGCACATAAGATTAAAGAGAGATGATGTGTATACGGCTAAGAGCTTCTTGTCCTTCTATCGTATCCTGTCTTTTATCAGTAACTATTTCCTTCGTTTCACATGTTTAGTTTCTGTATATACACCAATTCAAACAAAACATTTTACATCCGGTTACAATCGACTTCTCATTCTCTTACAATTTTGGGTTATCAAGCCATAAGAATCAATCTTACAATTGTGGTAAAATCAGCGAAGTTAATGTGAGGCATTAACATCCTCGGGCCCACAGGACCTAACCCTAAAATGCTATGGGGTTTTGGTTAAACATGCATAAGTTTTACTGCTGGTCTGTTTAATTTGCCTAAAGCGGTCTTAACCTCGCATGACCTAGTTATGTTATCGGGGCCGGTGAAAGTTCGTGTAACTCGTCCCAGCGGCCAGATTCCTTTTGCTTGGTGTAATCTCCTCAAGAAGGCGAACAACATTATCCACTTCCAAAGCTGCTTCACTAGATGTCCACTTCTGTCGTTTGTTCAGCGAGGGAACATACTCGGTTAGCAGCCTCTTCCAAATCTGTTGAAGTCTCTGCTTCACCTGTGTTTATGCCGAAATCTTCAAGGTAAGTGTCTTGCTGAAAACGGCTCCAGGAACATTGCAAAAGGGCCTTCCAAGCAAGAAGTGGTTTGGGGTAAGTGGGTTGTCGTCTTCGTGGTTGTTTCTCACGTGGGTGAGTGGAAGACAGTTGACAAGACACTCAGCTTCCCTGACGATCGTGGCAAAGACATCTGGGATGAGTTTTGCGGAACCGAGGTTCAATAGAAGAGCTCGTTTGACACACTGAACGAGTCTCTCCCACACCCCACCGAAGTGAGGAGCAGAAGCAGGGTTGAGCTTTCATTCAACATCCAGGAACGCCAAAAATGAATACGACTAAGAGCCTCTTGTCCTTCTATCGTATCCTGTCTTTTATCAGTATCTATTTCCGTCGTTTCACATGTTTAGTTACTGTATATAAACCAATTCAAGGAAAACATTTTACATCCGGTTACAATCGACTTCCATTCTCTAACAATTTTGGGTTATAAAGTCATAAAACTCAATCTTACAATTGCGGTAAAATCAGCGAAGTTAATGTGAGGCATTAACATGACGTATGCTCAGTTTTGACCGTTGTTTTAACTTTTTGTATCAACTTGTGTATGATTTCAATGAAAGACGCTCATCAGTTGTTTCAACATCCATCATTATAAATGTTCTTTGTGATTTCAATCTTTCTACGGCGGCCATGGTCAAGGTAAAATAAACCCAAGACAACTTTCGTTTTTCACAGTTTTATTAAATTCAAAACTTGCAAGAACCATCAATTTCACAACTTACAAAATTTTATTGTTCCGACCCAATTGGGGAGAGGATCTATATACTCAAATGGGTTTTTTGTTCAGACAATTTTGGCTGATGGATGTTTTTATGGTAGAGAGTTGAGACTGGTCTTATTAGAAAGCTTGTCTAGCGGAGAATATGGAACTAAAAATATTTTTTTGATTTTCGTTTTTCACAATTTAGTAAAGAGTGCAAGTTTGACTGTGATGAAAAAGAATATTAGTAACAGGTTTTTTATCACATTTTCTCGGGTATAACTCGGTCTTTAGATCATCATTTTTAAAAGTTTCTTTCTAGGATTTAGTTTTTTTTCTGGTTGAGTTTTGACAAATCACCCTTCCAAACCTTTCTTTTAATATTTCTTTGAAATTGGCTTTCCATCTACTCTGTGAGCATTGGTCACGATAATTAATTTTCAAAAACACTTCTCCAGCCTGCTTCCAATTCTACTATTATGAATTCAAGGAAAATTGACAGTTAGCACGGGTCTAGGAAACAAACCCTCGTGGAAAAAACCCGCCAGTTTATTATAGGAAATAAATCCCCACGTAAAAATACCCCCACCGAAATAAACCCCGGAGAAAAAACATCCATTTGATCATTGAAAGGAAAACAAACACATTGAAATGAAAATCATCAAAACAAAAGCTTAAACACGCATGCGTAAAAAAATCAAGTGATTTTTTACGTTCTGCATTACGTATTCACGCTTTAACTTTATAAATTTTGCATTTCAGTGTCACCTATGGGATATGATTTACTCAGTTTTTTTCGAAAGATTTCAGTTTTAGGCCTCTATAAAAAGATAGGTTCATACTCAGAAAAAGGGATGAAAGAGGTGCCCCCCCCCCGAGAAACCTACCCTGTCTAAAAATCACTCCGAATAGTGCCGTCTAAATCAAATTTTTAGTCTTTCATGTTTTTGCTTCCCATGGTCAGTCAAAAAGGGACAGGGCTTAAAGGGTTGACAACCCATCCTCCGTGCTATGGTACCTAGCCACAATAGTGTTGCTGTCTCTTGTCCTACGGTGGGGGAGGGGACAATCACCGTTCAGGTAATAGTTTCTGTGGTGGATAAACTGAACGAACCAAACTCTAAAGCCTAATTGGCTTGTTTTCAATCAACCTTTTAGCACGTGTTGTATCAAATGTGTGTACATACAATCAACGGCAATCATTCTGTTATCCTAATCCAATTAGTGTGACATGATTGAAACAAAACTTCACGCCAGGCCTATTCTTTAACTTAGCAAACTTGAAATCAACAACAATAGCTCCAATTGAATGGAAACCTCTGACCAATTGTGTTACATTCGAACCAACAAATGAGAAACAAAGCTTATATACCAAAGTTTTGCGTATATTAAGAGAGTCTCTCCCACACCCACCGAAGTGAGGAGCAGAAGCAGGGTTGAGCTTCCATTCAACATCCAGGAACGCCAGAAATGAACACGACTAAGAGCCTCTTGTCCTTCTATCGTATCCTGTCTTTTATCAGTATCTATTTCCGTCGTTTCACATGTTTAGTTACTGTATATAAACCAATTCAAGGAAAACATTTTACATCCGGTTACAATCGACTTCCATTCTCTAACAATTTTGGGTTATAAAGTCATAAAACTCAATCTTACAATTGCAGTAAAATCAGCGAAGTTAATGTGAGGCATTAACATGATGTATGCTCAGTTTTGATCGTTCTCTTAACTTTTTGTATCAACTTGTGGATGATTTCAAGGAAAGACGCCCATCAGTTGTTTCAACATCCATCATTATAAATTTCCTTTGTGATTTCAATCTTTCTACGGCGGCTATGGTCAAGGTAAAATAAACCGAAGACAAATTTAGTTTTTTACAGTTTTTCACAGTTCAAAATTTCACGC
This sequence comes from Convolutriloba macropyga, assembly GCF_964194025.1. NCBI lineage: Eukaryota > Metazoa > Xenacoelomorpha > Acoela > Convolutidae > Convolutriloba > Convolutriloba macropyga. The sequence goes on along the minus strand of NW_027452384.1, from coordinate 4,512 downwards.
CAGGCTTATTCTGTAACTTAGCAAACTTGAAATCAACAACAATAGCTCCAATTGAATGGAAACCTCTGACCAATTGTGTTATATTCGAACCAACAAATGAGAAACAAAGCTTATATACCAAGGTTTTGCTTATATTAAGAGAGAGAACTCAAAAATTCTACTAACTGGAAGTGCGAGTGAAAACGAAACAAATCGCAGTGTAAGCACCAAATGACCAAGTTATTCGGCATTTAATGACCAATTTTGGACACCTAATGACACATTTAATCGACAATTGTCCTATCAACATAGACACACACCAGACAGGACGCTAAATGTGCCTTACAAAATTAACAACCGGATAAAAGACTGTGCTTCAACTTTACGCATTCAATCAAAAAATGTTTTAACCGCCATCGCGAATGTGCAATTAGAATGCCTTTAATTCCTCCCATCAAAAAACGTATTCGCCATATTAAGGAACAACAAAGAGGACCGGGGCCAATTACTAAGAGCGATGACTGTGAAATCCCCGAGAAATACCTAACTACCACGAAAGACGATGACTTCCTCTTTGAAGGCGGAATTGTTCCGCAGTCGGAAAAAGGCTTCTGATTTTTGGAAAAGAATACAATTTGCATTTGCTAAATTAAAACAAAGAATGGTTTGTCGATCGGACTTTTAAAAGCTGTCCCGACAAATTGCATCAGATCTTTACTTTGCATTGCCACGACATTGGAATAACAGTGCCATGCATATATACATTGTTGGCAGACAAAAAAAAACAGGACACATATGTTCCATTTTGTGAAAGCCTAAAAGATAGTATATTACACCCCGACACAACAACGATGGACTTTGAGTCTGCCTCAATAAGTTCCGCAACGGAAGCCTTTACCAATGCTGAAGTTATTGGATGTTTTTTTTTCATTTCCGTCAATCTCTTTGAAGAAAAGTAGTTGAGTTGGGCTTCTGTGTTAAAAATCGGGAGGACACAATTTTCAGTTTAAATACCCGTATGTATGCACCACTTGCATTTTCGCTCCCCAAACATACTGAATCTTGGTTCAAAATGCTTAAATTATTGCTGTCAGAAGTCGAAGCTCTGGATTGTGGTGACTATTTTGAGTAAGTTTTTCTCGGCCTCCTCAACAGAGATGGGAGCAGGCGAAAACCACGCTTTCATCTAAAAGTGTGGAATGTGTATCATCCAAAGATTGAAAACCTACCGATAACCAACAATGCGATAGAAGATTTCCATAGATGTTACGAATCATTGCCTCAAAGTAAAAAGCCCGATGTTTGGAAATTTTGTAGGCGATACACAGACAACAGGCGCTTCAACAATTTAACGTGGCACAACAAAAAGTGGGGAGGCAGGTAGTTAAAGACAGCGAAAATCACGGCAGATTAAAACGAATTGTGCCCCACACGAATATCAACCATTTTAATGTTTGCGGGCAATTGCTTCAATGTCACTTTGAGAAACCGTTTCAATCTTTTGCTTTTTCTCTGTGTTTATGTCTGTGTATTTGTGTGTTAGAAATTATTCATTTAATTTAATTTGAATGGTTTTAAATCTCTTTGACAGTCAAGTGTAGGTTTATTTCCGTGGGTTTTTTTTTCATTGGGGGTTTCTTTCGTGGGGTTTTTTCTTACCTAATTTTGGGTGGGTTTTTTCCGGGTTTTTTTTCCGAAACCGGTTATCACACCTTGGGAAGTAATGTAGTTGTCAGCATATAGTCCGAATCTGATTCAAATTGATGGGCGATTTTGAAGAGGCATTTATAAAAACGGGCAGTTTTTGGAAAATTTTTAACAAGTGTTGTGAAAAACTAAGATGGTAACTAAACAAGCCGTATATTAGACGTCAGAAAAACATGGTGTAATGTGTTTACTGAAGATCTGATTTAAAATGTTAAATATTTTGTTTTTTCTGGCGTTTCTTAGAAATCATTCAGTTGTACGTAGCTTTTTGGTACCATAATGTATAATAAAATTTATTGTTCGTTGTGCTTCTACAGATCACCTTTTGAGGTTAACACCTTGATGACGAAAGAAGGTGCTCGGTAATTGAATGGAAAATTAATAAAATTGGATGGTACAATTAAATCACTTCTTCAATTAGAATTTAAAAATGGAATTGATTAAGTCGATACCGCTTGCTCAATTTCAGTCTATCAAACCTAAATCTGCAAAAAATGAGCCAAAAATCTGTAAGTTTAGCAAAGCTGTATTTTTCACGCTTTTGTAGTGAACAACTCTGTCATAGACATCCATGTAAACACATCCGCAGTCTCCTAAATCTAGTAGAGATCCGCGAGGTTTGCGATCTGCATTGGGGAGTACCCCCACGTATTCGTAGGTATAGTTGTGGTCAGACTCATTTTGAGCCACTGAATGGGCTTTCCGATCAGGCACTCGTTCTAACAAGATGGTGTAATACCTGAAAAGACAATAATAGAGCTATAGAATTTTGGTTCTTTTCCATATGTGCCCTCCCCCCCTAGTGGGTACATTGTTATTTAAACTCTCCTGACACATGCGGCCTAATTTTACATAAAGGTTCACTATATAATAACACGTACTCTGTAACTGAGGGTACATAACGTATACTGGGGGCGGACCGGGAGGACACAGACGGAAAATATCCGGAATTTCAAAGGAGCCTTTACAAGGCAGTGTCCCATGTATCATCATCTAGGATGAGGTCCGCAACCCAAAACACATATTGGCCACACCGACCTGCGTCGTGTATAGGGGGTTCAAGAAAAACTATAAACCATGCCCTACCCAAATATAGGTGTTGACGCGAACGCCGTGAACAGACTTTGGCCAAGCCATTGAGTTGGTGACACCTGACTGTTGTCTGCGACCCAAGTAGGTCTGGCCAATACCTGTTTTGGGTCGTGGACTTCATCCTGGGCAAGTATCAAATAATGTTGAATGATAATAAATTGCCTGTCTCGGTGGTTTGAATCTTTCCTGTAATCTATCCATATATCAATTTAACAAAGGTTTGTTTTCAGATAAATAAAATTGGATACCGATTGGGCAGGCTGAAACCACACTCTCCTATCCAATCTATTCATTTATTGGCTCTCAGGTCCCATTCTGTTTAAAAATTATTCAGTTTTGTAAATCTGTAGAGAAAAGTTTGTTCTGAATTCTTTTTTTCTCATAAATTGCTTATAACCTTATCTTAATTGAACTATTTTTGGTTCATCTGTTCTATGAGTGATATGATAAACAATTCTCTTGAACAATTGGATATAGCTTTTTTACTTAATTAATTAGAGTTTTTGTGGCTTTGACATGCGGTTTTGTTATTTTTCGTAATTTTAATTTTTTTATGTACTTATTTTCAACTTTGTAGTCCCAGCATTTAACCTGATTACTCACTGGTCTACTGGTGTTCTCTTGCAACACTAGTTAAGTTGCAAATTGTTTTTTGTTTAGAGCTCCTGGGTTTCAAAACTTGAATGTATTTGTTTTCAAGAACTTTTTTTAAAAAAAATCTTAACAGCCCATTTATTTAACTCTACTAGTTGAGTTTACGACTCGTTAGAGACCCTCTAGGCAGTTTTTCTTTTGTAACTTTCGACAAATTTGTTAACTGTAGCTGGTAAACTAATTCAAATTCAAATTCAACTAATGGCCTTTGATTTTGATTTTCTCTGATTTTTTTTTAGAAAATCATTGAAATTTTGCTCGCAGTTGTTTTTATTTATTGTTTCTCGTTTATTCTCACAACTAATAGACCTCATCGGTTATCTAATGTGGGGTCATCTAAAGTAGTTTTTTATCATTGTTTAGCAAGCTTCATTTATAAAGAAACCATTTATCCAGCACTTTCAGTGATTTTTTCAATCTTGAACTCGTTTGTTGTAATCAACTTGCTTTGCTCTTCTTTTTGTCACTTTCTCGTTTAAATGAACTGGGATAAATTGCTATCTGATTTCACAACTTAAGCGGTCTAAAAAATTTTGTTATATGCCTACATTTTCTATTAACTTGACTCCATTATTTATCGAAAAGTTTAGATTCTCTCAAATGTTTTCCCATTTTTGCAGGTTTTGATAAATTTGGCGTCAGTTGTTCTCGAGCGGGATATTATAACGTTTTTTTTCCGTTTTTTCTTTGTTTTTGAGTTTTAGTTTTTTGTATATTTTTTTCTTCAAAATTAACTCTAATTTTAATTTGTCATCTTGACCGTTTTATATCAAGATCATCTATTCGCGCGCTAAGCAATCAAAGACCAAACTCTTTTTGGTTACCTCTATTGTAAAGCAGTTGAATTGTTGTTCGTGAGGTTATTTGCTTCTGCAAATTATATCGGATTTGAGCATTCGTGCGTTAGAGAACTTAGTAATGTCACTTCAGCAACCATTGAAAAACTTTAATTGAGTCTAATTTAATTTTAATAAAGGTCACTTCTGCTAGACAAATTTAGAAACAGAAAGTGTTATTCGAAATTTGAACTTTCAGATTTGATCGGATAAAACTTGAATTTATAAACTCGATTTGTTGTTT